>NC_060067.1:58535000-58645000 GCF_922984935.1 Meles meles
CCCCTGCCCCCCACCCTGGAAGGAGAGGGTAGAAGTAGTTCTGGCTAGGAAGATTCCAGGCCTGTAGTGCAGTTCTGAGACAGTTCTGACCAAGCAGATGGAGGGTCCTTGAGCAAAAGTCAGTCCATGTCACGCTGCAAAGGGTCTGTGTTCAACCCCACTGTGTTCAGTTGCTAGACCATGAGAAGTGTGCCCCCTCACCCCCCGCCACTGACAAGGAATTGGACCCAGAAGGGCAGAGCCTGGGACTGTCAATCAATCGTGCCCTCAACTGGAGAGCCAAGCGGTCATTTTCATACATATCCTTGTCTTTGGTCAATCCTGGGTGCTCCAAATTGAGACAGGGCTCAATCATTCATTGACACACGGACTGATGAAAATAGAATTTAAGAATCAACACCCACAGTAAATAACTAACTCCTGTGCAAGGCTCCTTCCAGGAGCTGTGAGCTTAACTTCCTTGGGAGATCTGAACCATATTTTTATACCGAGCCCAGGCCCTCACCTTATCATGTAGGAGTCCTGCGGGAAAGACCCAGACCAAGACTGGAACAGATCAGAACAGGGAGATAGACTTCGCTGAGTGTCTTGTATCCCTGTGGGCAGCATTGAGCAGTGGGGAGAGGCAGACTCTGCTCCCAGCTCTGCCAATGGCCATCTACTCAACCTTGACAGGTCAGCTCCAGGGTGCCGTGGATCAAGGCTGGTTTGGGGACAGTTGCAGACTCTACCATGCCCAGCCTCCAGTTACCAGCATGACTGAGAGCCTGCAGAAAGCTTTTCACAAACTCTGCTGTAAGGAAGAGGATTTCAAGATCACAGACCAAGCACATGGTATTGCTTCCCCCTTCCTTCCAAAGATCCCTAGACATGACAGAACTAAAACATTTTGAAAACTAATAAGCCTAGCAATTTATTCTCTAACCTAAAAAATCAGAGTTCTGTGGTGATGATGTGCAACATTGTCTCAGCATCACTTTTTGTGGGTTTCCCCATAGTGAGATATTAGTCCCAGAGAAGCAGCTGCTCAATAAAGTGAAGGTTGTGATTTTTTTTTTTTAAATTCATGAACAGAATTCATGAGGCAAGGGGAAGAGGAGCTATTGGGAAAAATGTAGGGACTGAGCCACCCAATCTTGCCATCAGCTGCCTGCTGCAAGCCAGGAGCCTGGCTGAGTCCTGGGAATAATGTATGCTGACCAGCTGGGGAGCCAGTCAGCTGTAACCCAGACCATGCATTGAGCCACCAAACTGGCTCACGTCTTACAGGCTTCCATCAGATAATGAAACAATTTGTCTGGGTCAGGTTTCACAAAAGGAAGAAAATACAGAAACACCTTAACCCTTGAGTTTTCAAGATATCTTGTCTCCTATTTTGCTGTGTTAGGAGTAAACTGTCCTAGAAAATCTGAATCACAGCTGCTCACTGAGGGTCTCTGTGGTCTAATGGAAGAGGAGAACATTTCACAGACAGGAAGTCAGATCAGAGAAGTCAAGTGACTCAAATTCAGGGTTGCCAGATTTAGCAAACAAATTACAGAGGCCCCATTAAATTTAAATGTCCTATAAACGATAAACAACTTTTAGGACATGTATGTTCCATGTAATATTTGGAATATACTTAGCACTGTGAAAAAACTTGTTATTTATCTGAAGTACAACTTTAACTGGGTGTTCTACATTTTCCTTCCTTCCTCCCTTCCTTTCTTCCTTCCTTCCCTTCTTCCTTCCTTTTCTTTCTTTCTTCCTTCCCTCCCACTCTCTCTCTCTCCTCCTTCCTTCCTTTTTCTCTCCCTCCTTCTCTCTCTCTCTCTCTCTCTTTTTTTCTTTTTCTTTCTCTTTCTTTCCTGGCTATCCTACTTAAATATAGCTAGTTAAACTGAGGATGTTCAGTTGCAAAGTTTTCTACTCCACTATACTGACTCCCAAATGCAAGAATTAACTCTGTATGAGATTATTTTATCATTATATACTATACTATATTTTCTCATATTAGAACAGATATTAAGCTCTTTTTAAATACATTACTTGTATATTAATCTTTGTCTGAGTCTACTTCTGGAGAAACCATTTTAAGGCAACAAATGACTTAGGCTCCTTCATTCAGAACTGTCCCCTGACTTTGAATAGGAAGCTACTGGCCTCCAAAATTAGGGGCCATATTTAACTCCCTTCTGACCATTAGTAGGGACAATGACACTAACAACAACTACATTACCTTGCCCTTTTTTTTTTTAAGACTACCTTTTTAAGAGCAGTTTTAGGGGGCGCCTGGGTGGCTCAATGGGTTAAAGCCTCTGCATTTGGCTCAGGTCATGATTCCAGGGTCATGGGATCGAGTCCCACATCGGGCTCTCTGCTCAGTGGGGAACCTGCTTCCTCCTCTCTCTCTCTCTCTGCCTACTTGTGATCTCTGTCAAATAAATAAATAATCTTAAAAAAAAAGAGCAGTTTTAGGTTCATAGAAAAATTGAGCAGAAGATACAGAGATTTCCCATTGTACCTCCTGCCCACGCAGGCACAGCCTCTCCACTATCAACCAATATGCTTTTGATAAGTTTGTTTTCTGCTTGGATTATTCAGCATGGCTGTCTTGTGATTAAGAACTCTGACGATGCATTCATCAGGACTAGAATTGGCATGGTTGTAGCATCAGGCTCTTGGAAATGGATGAAATGATGTTTCCTTATTTGGCCTGGTTAGGGTCATGGAGTGTGAAAATCCAGCTTCAGGGCTGGGACTCTGGTGACTGGACCAGTGTCAAAACAATTGATCCAGTTACTACACATGGTCAATTGTAATAAAGTGACTAGTGAACGTGAGGTGTGGGGACCTCATGGGTAGTGCTATAGAACCTGGACTAAGAAATTCTAACACCATGTGAGTGAGCGGTTTCTTTAGATGCAAGTGGATAGCTTAAAGAAGAACAATATTAAGCATACAGTTCTAAATTCCTGGCTCAATATAAAGACCTAAAATCTTGGCCTTTCAATGGCTGGGCTAAAGACTAACACTCTATCAATTCTGGGGGGGCTACAGGGCTGAAGGATCAGGAAAGCAAGTCCAAGACTGATCTTGTTTGGGGACTTAAATCAGGTCTCTCTTCCCTGGTACTAGAGGTTTGAATTACCAATTTCAAGTAAAACTTCATGCATTTTATTGACTCTAAGAATACCATTAGCCAAAGATCTCCACAGTTAAGACCATTTGACTGGTGTGATTATGTTGAGTGGTTAGCTTACTTATCTCAGTCCACAAGTTATAAGAAAAGAAGGAGGATGTCTGTCCCATATTGTCACCAGTACTTTGCCAACACTCACCCCCCCGCCCCCGGGTCCAATCCAGTGATTCCCCACCATATGATGAAAAAGTCACATGGTCAGTGATGCAATGGGTCAGTCAGTGTGAATTATGCCTCCTCTGAGGTTGATACAGCAACAATGATCTCCTTCCTCTACACATTTTTAAAACAAAATATCACAGATGGGGTTTCTGGGTGGTGCAGTTGGTTAAGCCTCTGACTCTTCATTTTGACTCAGATTGTGCTCTCAGGGTCATGAGATCGAACCCTGCACTGGCTCTGTGCTAGGTGTGGAGTCTGCTTGAGATTCATTTTCTCTCTCTCTCTCTCTCTCTCTCTTCTCCCCCCCCCCCCGCCCTTCCCACTCATGCTCTCTCTCTCTCTCTCTCAAATACATAAATAAATAGATAAATAAGTCCTTTTTAAAAAGAAATATTATAGTCAAAGAAATACAATCTAGAAAACAAAGACATAAAATTAACCTCAATCTATTCCATGCCTCTCAAAGAATATTAAAGAGAATCTCATCACAGCATGCTTTGGAATCCCTCCTTTTTATTTCTCCTGTTCTCATCTACTTCCCCAAACTGTCTCAAAATCTTCTTCCCTTCCTCCCTCATCTCCCTGTCCTCCACTACGATCTACACATGTACCCCACAGCCTTTTATCTTTGCTTCTTCTCCTTTTTCTTTGCCCCCTCCTTGCAGTAAATCTTGACTCTTTCTTGGGTAGATAATTCACTTCTACTTTTCTGCTTTTCCCCTCTACTTTGCTACTCGCCTGTGACCTATAAAATAACTTAACTATAGAATAAGGCTGAAGAGTGGGGAAAGAGGCAGAAACTACCCCTCCAGGCATTGTGCTGTTTTCCTGAGTGAACAGGGAGATGGGAAGAAGGGAATGATAATTTAGACACCATATACACAGGGCATGAAAACGTGGCTTAACCAGAGCGAATTTTGTCATGAGTCTTACTTACCCATGGGGTCTTACTTGTCTCATCATTGAAATGGAGATCCCTAAACCTCCTTTTCATTTGCTTTGAACATTAAATGGGATAAAATATGCCTGTAAAGTGTCTGGTATAGTCCTTGGTATGCAGTCAAAAGATGGGAACTATGATGGAAAGTTGAAAACAAACTCAACAAATCTTTCCACCTCATTCTAAGCCATACTTTGTGCAAGTATTGGTACATATTGGATATGTATCCTTTTTCTTCTCAACATTTTATCTAAAAATTTTTCAAACATTCAGAAAAGTAAAAATAAAGAAAAAGAAGTGCAGTGAGTAGCTAATGTACCTACCACCTAGATTTTACAGTTATATTATAGAATATTATTTTAGAGTTTTATTATACTTATTTTGTCAGAAGCCCCTGTCATCTAATAGATAAAGCATTGGTCTCCTATTATACTTATTTTGTCACTATCTATCCCTCTGTCCATCCATCATTTCAGCTTGTTTTAAATATATTTCAAGGTGAGTTGGAGGGCTCAGTACACTTCTCCCCAAATACCTCACCATGCTTATTTTTAAAAGACCTTCTGAGAAGGACATTGCAAAATACCTTTTATGTATATTTTCATTTCTTTTCAGTGTTTGAGAATTCATCGTTCATGCACCACACCCAGTGCTCCATGCAGTACGTGCCCTCCATAATACCCACCACCTGGCTCCCCCAACCTCTCACTGCCCACCCCTTCAAAACCTTCAGGTTGTTTTTCAGAGTCCATAGTCTCTGATGGTTCATCTCCCCTTCCAATTTCCCTCAACTTCCTTCTCCTCTCCATCTCCCCATGTCCTCCATGTTATTCATTAAAGCTCTAGCATCTTGATCCTAAAACCTGGGAGGTATTTGGTAAGCATTGAGTGAATGTATATGTGAGTATATCTAAGAGGTAACAAGTTTGTGCATAAATCTGTCAAGAATCATATTTAATTAGGATTATTTGGACTTAAAGGTAACAAGTTTGGATGAGTATCTTTTGAAATAAATGCATTAAGAAAAGAGCATGACAGTAGATTTCACATATATCACATATAAAATATTATAATATTCCATATTGTAATACTCATATTGTAATGATGCCATGTACAAACTAATTGTATCTGTAAATGAGCAGGCTCAAATCTCTTCAAATCTAACCTTCCCTAGGTGCACTCTTTTTTATTTTTTTAGTATATATGCTGCCGAAGCAAGCACCCTAGGTGCACTCAGAACGTAATCTCATGTTAGTATTACTTTCCATTACTTTTACTCAATATTTATGGGTGCTACATAGCATTTACATATATATGGCCAGTTTATCTTCTTAGAGCATTTCATGAAACCTCTGCAGTTGGATTTCATTCTCCGTTATAGGCAACTTAATGGCAAATGCTCAAGCCAGGACAAACTTGCTTTTGTCTCTGTTCTATACAATTATATGTCTTTGAACAAGTCCCCTAAGTTCACTAAATGTTGATTTTCTGTTCTGTAGAAGTTGGGAGAAGGGATTCCTCTATTATAGGGTGTTTTTGATGATAAAATAATAAATATAAAGCACATGGGAGGTAGGATATGTGAAATAAATGTTAGCTGTTCTTTTTCCTTTTCTCCCTTCTACATAAACATGATGTGATGCCAGTGCCTGTTCTCTGAAACAACTTACACTTTGGACTGACATCCCTATAGGGAAATTTAACATGACTTGGGGGATGAGGGTAAGTATCTGCTCCAGCCAAGAGGGATCTGATACCAAACTGATACATATTTTATTTAAAAAAGTTAAAATTCAGGGTCTCCTGGGTGGCTCAGTTGGTTAAGCAATCGCCTTCGGCCCAGGTCATCATCCTGGAGTCCCGGGATCGAGTCCTGCATTGGATTCCCTGCTTGTGGGGAGTCTGCTCTCCCTCTGACCTCTCCACTCTCACGCTCTCTCTCTCTCTCAAATAAACAAATAAAATCTTTAAAAAAATAATAAGAAGTTAAAATTCAGAGCTATCACTATCTCTTTCCTGCTTGACCCTTCTGTACATCTGGGGTATCTTGATGGATGAGAATTGCGTTCAGAAAAGACCTGATTTGGCACAAACAGACTGAGCAGCTGGATAGCTTTTTTGCTTCTAGCTACAGTGATAAAAAGGACACTTACAGCTTGAGATCTATGTGTGCACTATAAAAATAATGAAAGAGACCCTCAAATGAACTTTAAAAAGGTATATACTCAGAAAGTACCTTTCCTAGTTTTTAGTCAGAAGAAGAAACAATAAGTCAGACTGTGAAAAGTACCAAATTGCCAGCTTCGTTTCAGCTTTTACTTTGTAAGATTTTTTTTTTCTAAGCGACCTGATTTCAAAGCACATGGTTTCCCCAGCATGGTCTTCTTTGCCCTGACATCCAATGCCAACCTATGTGTATTTCTAGGGAAAAAAAAAAGCTGTCGACATATTCCTCTGAACAAGGCCTAAATGGAACAGGATCTAAAAGGTCTTTGGATCATTTTATCTTCATCCTTGTTCAGAGTCTGGAATCTGGCCAGGGTGGACTGAATTCTGGATGCTCCGTCTTCTTCCCTCCCCCTCTTTTGCCCCACCAAACAATCTCTGATCTTCTTTGTCTACTTAAGTCCTAGGAGACCAGCCCTAGGAAACAAAAACTTTCTGGTGTGAGTTCCAAGGGGTGATAAACCATTCCCATAAATGGGCATCAAACTCTGAGGGCCTTACCAGCTATTGACTTAAGATTTTCAACCAACAGGTGTGGGTGACAGCCCTTAGCCAAACACATAAATGATGCTCCAACTCATTAGTCTGGCATTTAGTGTCTTTCATGATGAGACTTTTTCCTACCATTACATTTATTCGAGTATGTTGTCTCCATCCCACTGAACGCTCGCTGTGCTATGCTTTTCCTTGTTTTCACTCCTTTATTTCCTGATGAGAATTCCATTTCTGCATGCTACCCATCCTCCCAATCCAAAGACCCCGTCCTCCTCCTGAAAGTTGTCCCTCACTGCACAAGAGCACCACTTATTTGTTCTCTTAATTCCTATGTCTTTTCACGTTTATTTTTCTGTGCACATATATTTTCATTTGTATGTTGTATTACACGTTGCTGCCCATATCCCAGGTTCCCATGAGCTGTAAAGCTTCTCAAGTTCCCAATCTGTTTTTATTTACGTTCATATCTTTTTTTTTTAGTTTTTGATTTTTTTTCTTTAAAAAAATTGGGCATAGTTGAGACACAATGTTACATTAGTTTCAAGTGTGCAACATAGTGATTCAACACATTTATAGATTATACTATATTCACCACAAGTGTAGCCACCATCTGTCCTTCATACATCAATATTATAATATCATTAGCTGTATTCAGTATGCTGTACCATTTAGTTCTGTGACTTATTCATTACCTGGAAGCCTATGTCATCCATTTTGCCCAAGACCCCACCACATGTCTATCGATAGAGGACTGGATAAGGAAGATGTGGTATCTATACAATGAAATACTGTGCAGCCATAAAAAAAGATGCAATCAGGGAAACTAGGTGGCTCAGTTGATTAAGCATCCAACTCTTAGTTTTGGGTTGGGTCATGGTCTCAGGGTCGTGAGTTTGAACCCCACATGGGACTCTGTACTCAGTGCGGAGTCTGCTTAAGATTCTTTTCCTCTGCCCTTCTTCCTGCTACCTCTCTCAAAAAAATGCAAAAAAATCTTTCTTAAAAAAAGATGAGATCACGCCAGCCTGGATGAATGTGGAGGATGTTATGCTAAGTGAAGTAAGTCATACTGAGAAAAACTTACGCCATATGATTTCAATTGTAAGTATAATAAAAAAAAAAGAACCATGTTCATATCTTTTACCACTGCCTCAGTACCTGCCCCATAGTAGGTATTTCTGATTCTGCAATTGTTAAGCTATATGTTGATTAAGGAAACAGTAGCTGTTTTAGCAAACAAACCCCAAAATACATAATGGATCAAACATAATAGATTATTTTTCATTATTGACAGTCCAGCATGAGTGTACTTATCCGCAGGTGGTTGTCTACCATGCAGTGATTCAAGGACCCAGGTTCCTTTCCGTTTCTGGTTTCATCATCTTCAATTCATGGTCTCCAGCTTCATGCTGGGAATCATCGTCATTCTAACAAACTGAAAAGGAAGAAAGCATGGAGGAGACATGTGGGAGATGTTCATGAACCAGGGCAAGGAGTGATACTCTATGATCCATTTGCATTCTATTCTCCAGAACCCCATCCTGTGTCAAACCTGCCTACAGGGGCAGCTGGGAAATGTGGTCTATAAGCCTAGAAAGGAAGCAACTGAGCTTAATGTCTGTGTCATTGTCTCTACTTCAAGTTCAGTGATCTAGGGGAAGGCATTCAAGCTTTAGTTTTCTCATCTATGTCAGGGAGGAAATGACAATTGTAAAAGTTAGCTGTAAAGATTACATTGCATGATGATTATAGAAACATCTTCTTCACCTGAAAAGTGAACAGGATGTCTCTTTCACTGCTGACCAAACAGACATTTGATTCTGCTCACCAGACTGTCTGAATTAAGCTAAGAAAAAGGAATTAGTGTATTTTAGGAAAAAAAAATACATATATGCATATGTAACATGTTCTCTGTTAATTCACTTAATTGGGAAATTTGATAGGCTATTTAATTCCTCATTTCCCACACGATTTGATTAATGGAGGTTGTATTAAACTTGTGGGTGAGACTAAGACCATTTAGTTAAGTTGACAGAGTCCCTAAAATTTTGGGGAACAGGAGATAAAAAACATGCACATTGACATCTGTGCCTCACTGATTTTTGGGCCTCAGTTTCTTCCTCTGTAAATGGAAAGTAGTAGGTTGGATCTGACACCCTCCAAATTCCTAGTCAGTTGTAATATCTTATAAACCTAAATGACAGAATAAAATGATAATTTGCATATCAATGTACATGTCAAAGACACAAATATATTTTTGGCCAAGACTGCTCTTGAGAGAATGTTTTTTTTGAATGAAATAAGTTAAGATCTAAGAAGCAGGAATTAGGTGAGGCCAAAAGTACGTGGAATATTTTAAATATTAAACTTTAGATTCAGACTTTGATTATTCTTAGAGAAAATAAGAACAAACATCTATGCCACTATCCAAGAGCAGAAAAAAAAATACTTATGGTCAAGGTAATTACTTAATTTAGTGTGTCTAAGCCAGTGAGAAACTAAAATTGCCCTTATATTTATAACACTGATAATAGTGAAAATCATGATCTTTCACCACGGGCCAATTATGTCTACTTGACACTCATTACTTCATTTAATCCTCATAATAACTAATAATCTAGGGAGAAATGTATTATTTGCCTGATTTTACAGATGGGAAAATTGAGGCTTTGAGTCCATAAAGTCATTTAATTAGTAAAGAGTAAATCTAGAATTGAATCTGGTATCTCTGGCTCCAGAGGCAGGATCTTGGTTACTATAAAAACATTTGCTTTGTGTGTGGTTGAAGATACCATTCAAGTTCTAGCTACCTCAAAACTCTCCTATTTTGGGAAGGCTGTGTGCAGCTATCTCCCTAAGCCCTAGTCACCTATACATTCTCTGTATTACTCACTTGGAAGTTATATACAATTCTTTAAAGTGCACTGATGCTACATTTTCATAGAAGGTGTTACACAAATATTAGTTGATTGACACAGATCTTGCCCCAGCTAGGTATTAGTCAGTGTCAGCTAATTGGTATTAACAAACAACCCCTAAATATCAGTGGCATAAAAGAGTAAAGTTTTATTGCTCATGTTGTGGCCCATGTAGTCCGGTGGTGGATTAAAGAAGATTGATGAGGTTGGAGTTCTTTGCCATGCAGTCATTTGGGTATCAGTGGCCTCTCTTCATGGACTTCTTTGCCTTCTCCCACTGTCCTGGAGTCCTCCACTGAATCTTGGGAAGTGATGAAGATAAAGCAAGAGTATAGAGAAGGCCTACACCATCTAACACTTTGGGCTGGAGGTAATACATTGTTGCAACTGCTATCCATTAGCAAGAACTTGTCATGAGCCACCTAGATGCCAGTGGGCTGGAAAGGTAAAGTTGTCTAGTAAGGAAGAGGTGAACATGGATATTGGAGAGCAAAGCATTTGATACCTTTGAAAACCAGTTTCTTCATCTATTTAAAAAATGGCAATGACAGGACAGTTGCAAAATTAACACACAGAGCTGCTTAATGAAAGTCTCTGTTGGTTCTGACTCTCAGCTTCTCATGAGCAGGAGGAAACTTTTGTTAGTTTCAAAGTTACATTGAAAAGGTAATGAAAGGCTTTTGAAAGGTCCAAGGGATGACCGATGACTGAAAGGCAAGATGAAACAATAGGGGAAGAAGAAAGAGAGAAAAGAATACAAAAACGAGGGAAGATATAGCTGACAGAGGGTGTTGGCACCAGCAGTTTCCATCATGTCTCTCCCTATGCCTAATCTTAGGTGAGGTTTCGTAGTGACAAGGACTGTTACTCAGAATTCCCATCATGACTCACAAACAAGGTGGAGGCAGATCATGTTGGTGCTCGTGTCTTTTGCAGGCAATTAAATGAAAGACCAAGCTGGGAGCACGCATCAGACCTACAGAAAGACAGTCATACTATTAATTTTTTTTTTTTTTTACAAGAACAGTAACACATAGATCACCATTAATCCTCGCCCTCTTCAGAAACAGCTCTGACCTAGTTTCCCACATGAATCATTCCCTTTGAAGGCAGACCCAGCCCACTGCAGAAATTCAAGACCTGTTCCCCTTCACTCTCCACCTCTGGTTTCATCTCCCCCCACGCTTTATCTTCTCAGCATGCAGACCGGTTTTGATTCCTTGCAAAGGCCAGGTCCTCATGCCTGTATGGATTTGCATACACTGTTCCCTGTGCCTCTAAAGTTCTTCAATATTCTTCTTTTTCACTATCTTCTTTTAAGGCTGAGAGAAAAGGTTGTCTGTTCCAGGAAGACTTCTGAATCCATGTGAATTTTCACCCTTTGTGTTCTCCTGGTAGCTTATTCTTACCTCTCTCATAGCACTTCTCATAATGATTTGGCTAATTCCTTTTTAAATGATGGAGTTCTTTGGGATAGGAAATCTGCCTTTATTTGTACATCCCTGTTATATAGCACATAGTACACATTCAAAGCATTTTCAAATAACAATTCTCATCTATGTAACTTTTAAATGGATTACTTTATTATTATCCACAATAATCCATGATATAGGAACTATAATTATGACCATATTTACATATATAATATATATTTGTATTTATGTGTAATATGGGAACAATATATCTGATATAATAAAACTTGTAAAATATGTCTTATGTAATATACATGAAATGCATATATTTACATACATAGGTATGTATATTTACATATAATTGTAATTAAGAGTCTCATGCTCTACCGACTGAGCTAGCCGGGCGCTGCATATAATTGTAATTAAAATGAAGAATCTGAGGGAGTTTGATAGCTGTCAACTGAGAAGTATAAAAGTCGAGATTCAAAGCTGTATCTATTTAATTTGAGAGACTCAGCTCTTAACCCTGACATATGTTAGACCAATGAATGTCAAGAACAATTTGAATTACAGTTCTTTCAAAGAAAGAGACATTGTACAGTGATTAGTTAATGCAGCCAGTATGGTATGAAGAACACTGTAGTAGGGTATAGTTCTGAGAAAAGCCATGTTCCTATCTGGGCTCTGGGCAAGGGATTTCAGACTGGTGATTGCTGGGCTGCTGCAGGGGTAGGACTTTCTTGAAGCAGATAAAAACCATCAGATGCCTAGGAGATAAATTATGGGGATGGGGATTTCTGATGCCCATCTTCTTCACGGCCATCTTCTCTGTTACTGCTTGAATGGTGCTCCCTCAAAATTTGTATATTGAAATCCTAACCTCCAGTGCCCCAGAATGTGACTGAATTTGGATTCAAGGTCTTTAAAAAGGTAATTATGTTCAAATAAGGTTATTAGGGTGGCCCTAGTCCAATCTGAGTGACATCATAAGAAGAGGAAATTAGGACACAGAGGGAAGACCATAGGAAGACACAGGATGAAGCTGGCCATCAACAAACCAAGGAGAGAAGCCTCAGAAGAAACCAATCTAGTTGACACTTTCGTTGCAGACTTTCAGCTCCAGAATAACTTTCTGCTGCTTAAGGATCCAACCTGTGGTACTTTGTTAAGGTATCCCTGACCAACTAAAAGACTCCTCTTCATCCTTCAGTGTCTCTTAAATAAGAAAGGTAGAAGTATGTCTGGGAATAAAAATGGCCTGACCTCATTTCTTTTAGAGAGCAAAACATAGGTCTTGGACTCATGATCTCTAATTCTGGTTCTTTCATTCATTTGTTTATTCACTTGTTTGTCATTCATTTTTTGTCAGTTCCTTATTAGGTGCCTATCATTGCCCAAGCAGTGTGTTTGTTCATTAATGGAATTCAAACCTACTCTTTGCATTTGAGAGTCACCATCTTGTACAGGACCAGATATGACATTGACTTCCAGATGCCTTTCCAATACATAATTCCTCCTTTTCCTTGTTAACAGAACTCTGGTTTGTTGGTGTTGAACAATATGATGAATGAATATTTGCCAGTTTCCTGTGTGTAAGGGATGACTACACGACTAGATCTGGCCAAGGAAATGTTAACAGAAGTTGTGGGGTATAGTGTTGTTAACACTGGGAGGAGCATCTGGATCGTTTTTCTTTGAAGGGCTTGTTGCCGCAACATCCACTAGTGCTAGGAGTGTATGTTCTTCAGCTCTTGTCCCCTTCATGGTTGGCCTCAACTGAGGAGAGCTGCCTTGCCCAAGGTCATGGCCTTCCCAGAGTGGTCATAAGAGTGATTGATGATGGAATATAAAGGCCTGGTCATCTCAGACCAATAAGGACAATTCTGAAGAGCCATTGTTTCTGCGGAACTCTTCAAGGAATCAGCCAAGGCTGTTGGACCTGCACTGAGGTTCCATTTCTTGCATTTTCTAGTTACTTCCACCTCTTTCCACAGAGTCATTTTCAATAGCACTCTTCAAACATCCTGCATACTCTTTCTCATGTGGCTTCTTCAGCTCTAAAAATAATGGAATAAATTTTTCCCCCTTGCTCTCTCCTTTCTTCTTGCCTCAATGCATACCGGCTTGGACTCCAGCAGCCATTTTATAACCATAAGGCAACTTGAAGAATCAGAGCCACATGCCAAGGATTGTGGAGCAGAAATAAGAAGATCCAGGACCTTTATCTAAAACTAACAGTACCCCTTTCCTGCCAACTTCTGGACTTCTCATTATATAATAAAAACAAAACTCTTGATATGCTTGAACCACTGTTTTTTTTTGTTTTTGTTTTTGTTTTGGGGGGGATTTCTGTTACATGCAACCAAGTATAATTCCAGTTGGTATAAAATATTAAGCAAATACTTATGTAAATGATATACTTCTTTTATTTGAATGAGAATTAACATATTCAATGAAAATGCATAATTGGATATGGATGGTGGTCAGGCAAAATTTTCCCAGGGTGGTGGTGGGAGTGGGTGTTTCTTCTTCTTCTTTTTTTAAAGTTTTATGTTTTATTTATTTATTTCTCAGAGAGAGAGAGAGAGAGAGACATCACAAGTAGGCAGAGAGGCAGGCAGAGGCAGAGAGAGAGAAGCAGGCTCCCTGCTGAGAAAGGAGCCCGATGCGGAACTTGATCCCAGGACCCTGGGATCATGACCTGACCTGAGCCGAAGGCAGCTGCTTAACTGACTGAACCCCCCAGGCATCCCAGGGAGTGGGTGTTTCTTGAAGTTGGAAGGAGTTGAGTGCTTTCTAGAACTAAAATAAGTCAGTTGCAACTATAATGAGCAAAAAATTAAGTAGCATGAGCATGACGGATAGAAATATGCAGATTGGGAGAATTTTGAAGGCTGGATGTTTTCAGTTTGCTCCTGGATTTATTCTCCAGCCCTCTTCACCCAATTCTCTGCCTTGGGAAGCCAGTCTATATGGACTACATCATTGTGAAGAATTTGAATGATATCAGATAGAAGGGGGAGAGGGACATTAGGGTGTTTATTTCCCAGTTTCCTACCAGTGTTTTCCTTGGCCAGCTGTGTGGCTGTGGTGCTTCTATCAGAGGTCACTGTTCTTTTTAAAAAGAACACTGGCCTTCCTGCATGACTTTATCCTTCTGGGTTAATGACCAAGAGTCTGTGGAGAGAATTCAGGAGGTCTGTGAGCTTTAATAAAGAAAATAAAAATACATCTTTATATTCACTAACCTGTGTCCAAAATTTACCATTTCCTTTAATTATCAAATCAGGAAACACATCATATTGGCATTAGCAATGTCTGTGGTTGCTGTCATGGCTTTTTTTCATATCACTTTGCAGAGGGTACAGATAAGTCCAAGTATCTTTTATGCTCATCACTACTTTGAAATTACAGTCTATATTGGACTCACTGCCAGATCTTGTTAGGTAAGGCACTAATAAAGAAACATTTATATTAATACATCACAAACTTAATTTATTTAAATAATTTATTCATCATATTTCAATGTAATCAGTTTCTTTTGGAAGTATTTTACCAAATGGAGTCTTTGGGTTCTACCAGACTGTCAAAAGTTGAGAGGCCCATATACTAAGCATTTCTTTCCCTTGTTCCATTCAGGTGATGGTGGTAATTGCTCCCCTCTCACAAACCTGGGGCTCCTTTATAACCTGCACACTATTGTAAGTAGGCCTTTTATTAAAGCTTTCCTAAATTATCCTAAGTCTAGTGTGCCATTCATGTCCTTCTGAAACACTGACTGATATAACTCAAAAAGGATTGGCTTTATTTAGTCAAGTGTAGTCATGTAGACTTCTCTGAGTCTCTGTTTATCTCATTTGTAAAATTGAGATAATACCCAAAACAATAAAATCAAAACATCTAGGTTGTTGTCAGGACAAATCACTGTAATGTTTGAATATTAGTTGGCATATTAAAAATATTGCATAAACCCTGTCATTTATGTCTCAGCTTTCTTTCCTTACCTTCCTGTTTAGCCATCATGTTGGCAGGGCCAAAATATAGGTAAGAGTTGTTCCAGAAAATCATAGCACTTGTATTTCTTCTATTCATAAAGCTTCATGGCAGGGGAAGTATTTAGTGCCTCCTTCTGTAATTTTTGATTCAAGGCTAGATGAAGTAAGCTCTTACTTAAAAACCCAGAATAGGGGTGCTGGATGGCTTAGTTAATTAAGTGTTTGACTCTTGATTTCGGCTCAGGTCATGAACCCAGGGTCCTCGGACTGAGCCCAGCATTGAGCACTTCACTCAGTGGGGAGTCTCCTTGTTCCTCTGCCCCTCCCCTTGCTCATGCCCTCTTTCTCTTTTTCAAATAAATAAATAGAATCTTTAAAAAAATGAAAAAAAAACACCCAGAATAATATTTCTCAAATAGGGACAACATATAGACACCATTTCCAAGAATATTTTAAAAATAGTGATTTCCCTGTGTTCAATTATTTTAATTATACTATTACTTAAATGTGTATGAATAAATTGGACATATAACCTCATGCTTATAGTTCTTCTATAGCTATGAATCAAAGACAAATTTGCAAATTAAATACAAGAGATGCTATTAAGATCATAAACTGAGCATATGCTTCAATGTCCTTTTTCTACCCCAAATACATAGAATAAAATTAACCATAATAGTGCTGTAAACCAAGAAGGAGTACTTCCATAGACCAGCAATTATAAAGAATTCCTGAAAGGTTTGAGGCAGATGGAATGTGAATAATTGATGAAGTCTAACCACTCAGGAGGGGGCCTGCTCCCAGCTGGGAGTAGCTTCAGATATTCTTTCTAAATGCTGAGGATTGAATTCTGGAGCAGGAGGGAGCTCTAGGGAACTCTTGGCAGTCAAGGTGACTTCTGCAATACCATAGTAGGAGAGACCAGATGGCTTGCTACCTCCCCCTCCCTATTACCACACACACCACACTTGTGAGGGCAGTGGTAGAAGAATCTGTCACTAGCCAGAAACAGTACATGGAGACATTAGGCCTGAGAAGCAAAATGGTCCCCTAGTGGCTGCTAATACTCAAGGAAAAGGAAGAGTCTCCAGACCAGAAGACTAGATAATAACCACCCAACAATACATTCTACCTTTGTTTTATCATCACTGGCAACAGGCAATATAATCTAGCTCTCAAATAGGCAAAGAGAGAATCAAAAATACAAAGATCAATACAAAACCAAGACTCATCTAACATTTAAGAAAGTCAATCTAATAAAAAAGAGTCAGCAAACTCAACAAACACAAGTTCTGAGAACTAAGGGAACCAAATAAATATAGCAAATTTATAGAGAAAGGAGAGACATTGTATTCAAATAAAGAGACACAACTAAAGATCTTGGACACAGAAAGCTGTTGAAATAAAAGGAATATTTAGTAGATGTACTGAGACAGAATCTACAGAACTGAGAAGAGAACTTGCAGTTGGAAGATCTTTTTGTCAAATGTCCTCAGAACACTCAGTAAAATGGCAAAAATGAAAACATAGGGTGCTTGGGTGGCTCAGTTGGTTAAGTGTCTGCCTTCAGCTCAGGTCATGATCCCAGGGTCCTGGGATCAAGTCCCATATTGGGCTTCCTTGCTCAGTCGGGAGTCGGCTTCTTCCTGTGCCTCTGTACCCTCCCCCCCGATGTACTCTCTCTCTCTCTCTCATGCTCTCTCTCACTCAAATGAATAAATAAAATATTTTTTAAAAAGAAAACACAAAATAAAAATTAAGAAACTAGAAGGAAATTAGGAGTTCTAAGAAGGATTCTGGAAGAAAAGAACATGGAATAGATAGAAAAAAAGCAGTAAAAAAATATTAGAAGAAACATACCCAATTTGAGGAAGAAATGAGTTTTCAGATCAAAAGGGACTATTAAGGATTGGGCAGGAGGATATAAAATGATCCACATAGAAAAATACTGTAGAAAAATTCAGACCACCAAAAATAAAGAGGAAATCCAAAAACCTTCCAGACAAGGGAGAGAAAATGCTGTTCTACAAAAGAATAACAATCATATTGGCAGAAGTCTTCTAATGCACAACATTGGATGCAAGAAGAAAATATAACAGTATCATCAGCATTCTATACCCAGCTAAACTATTATTTAATTCAAATGGTGGGTAATAGGGAGGGCACGTACTGCATGGAGCACTGGGTGTGATGCCAAAACAATGAACACTGTTATGCTGTAAATAAACAAATAAAAATTAAAAAAAATAATTCAAATGGAAGGACAAAATAGACATATTTCACTGACTTGGATATTTACCATTCTTAAACTCTAATTGAAATAATTACTAGAAAATATATCTGGCAAAAAAAAAAAAATGAATCCAAGAGAAAGATGTGGGGTAAAAGAAAAAAAAGAGGAAATAAAAAAAGTAAAATATATTATAAAGAATAAAAATGTTTTGATTCTTAAAATATCTGATAAGTAAATCTCAGATGATCTCTATATGGTATATGAAAGAAGACCAAGAAAATGTGGGAATTTGAAATTTGGTTAGGTTTGTCTTATTTTGGAAGAAGTAATAGATACTAATTAACTCTTGATATTCATTAGGGAAAAAAAAAACCAAAAAACTACCCCTAAACATGTGAGTTGGGAACTGTGAACCACTATGTCACAAAAGACTTTGCTAAATACTGTGCCAAGAGATTTGACCAAATTTTAGCCTGGTTTCTACCTGCACTAGGTCATCTCCCTAAAGGTAACCCAGCCCTTGGCCTGAATGTTTATTCAAGATAACACAATGCTGACAAACTGCAAAATGTACATTCCCCAATGTACATTGCTATGCCATTTTCATTTATTCTCCGCTTACTCCCTTTCTGTAATTTTTCATTTCCCTCTAGTCCCCCCCCAGTCCTGCCCCCACCTTATGCTTTCCTATAGCCCCCTTTCTCCCCACTCTCTGTTTTCCCTTTACAACCCCAGTCACCTTGTCTTAGTTGGGAGTTGAGCCCCATCTATACTAGAGTCTCTCTCCCCTACTACGGTAGCCTAAATCTGTCTTGTTGCCCTAACAAGAGCCTGGCTTTGTTTTTCTTTGATAGTGTCAAAATTTTCTGGGTGAGAATTACAATGATAAAAGTAAAGTGTATAGTCTGAGTCTGAAAAGACCCCAACCTAAGTGTCTCTGAGAAAGAGACACTTAAGCCACAGGATGCAAATGAGGCAGATTTCCAGGAAGCTGGGAAAAGAAGGTTTCAGGCAGAGGCTGTAGCAAATGTGAAGGTCCTGAGTTGGTAGAGTGTTTAGTGATTTGGAATAGCAAGTAGGAGATAAATATGAAAAAAAGTAAAAAGCAAGTAACAATGTTTTGAGGTAAGGTTGCAGAGGGAGGCAAAGTGCCTTATAGATCATGTTTGATTTTAGGCACCCACATTTCTGTCTGAAGTTCTGAAGTAATTCTGAATTATGTGTAATTCAGCTGTGTCCTTTTCTGTCTCTCCCCATAGGCAGGGAACTTGATGAAGACAAGGACGCTGTCTCATCATTGATATTCCCCCAGCTCTTCACCCAGTAGCCAGCTAACAGTAAATGCTCAGTAAATGAATGGTTGTTTATACCTGTCTTTTGTTGTTGTTGTTGTTGTTGTTTGTTTTTGTTTTGTTTTGTTTTGGTCTCTCTCTCATAATATTTGTAACCCTCCCAGATTTAAGATTTAAAATGAGAGAGAAGCAGCAGATGTCTTCTAATGTTTCTTCATAAAGTCCTGAGACAGTTTAGAAAGAAAGGCTATAGCTATAGGCATGTCCCCAACAAAAAGTCCAGGCTTTGAGAATGGAAGCACTCCCCAACACTTAACTTGTCTCTGACCTTTCTTACTTCCCCCACCCCCATCCACCTTAACATATAGGGTACGTAGACCTGAAAAGCTGAAGTACAAGTTCCTGAGTTTAAAATACAAAGCATCTTCCTGGGCTGTGTGCCCACACGCTGCTAGTCATCCTGCTGGGGCTGTCCTGCCAAACTGGAAGATTGACTAATAAAGTCCTACAGCTTTTAGCCAGGATACAATTAGGTGCCACTGGACAGGGGTAGATAATGAACAACAGTCAGCCGGCCCCTCCACCTAAGAGAAGTTTCTCAAAGGACTCCCTGTTCCCTTTGATCAAATACAATGGAATGAACTAACAACTAACTCAATGGGTTTCTATTTTCTTGGAAGAAAGCAGCACCAGAAGAGGTGGCCTGCTATTTTTCCGAGCACACTCAGATGCTATTATTGACTGGAATCACCTTATGTGGGCCTGTGGGAGATAGCCCTACCCCCTGACATGAAGGACATGAACTTCTTTTAAAACTGAAGTCTTCCCATATCTTACTCGGGAAACACTCAAAGTTGTGACTGATGTGGCTTTGCATTCTATATGAGAGTCCTCTAGTTCTGTGGAGAGAACTCTTCTGTGCCTTGAAGAAACCTAGAGTGGTAGATAGGGTTCCTTTCTGTCGAATTTCTCCACACTAGGGGTTAATGTTGTATAAACTTTGGAACCAGTGAATGCCCCAATCTCACTTCACACTGAAGGTGATGCGAGATTACGAGCAGAGAGGCCTCTTATTTGTGTGTTTTGAAAACAAAAAAGTTCTTTAGATGATTCTGATATTTTCCCATAGTTAATGCCACCAGCCCCCCCTTTTTAAAAAATAAAAGAACAGAAAAAAAAAAAGAACTTTTTTCTTTAGTTTGGTGTATGTGTGCATGCGTTTGAGAAGCAAAGGTGTGGAGATGAGTTTTAACTTAATGTTTCTCACTGTTTTTGGAAGGCAGTTTTGAAAGTTTTAAAAGTCTTATTCTTGAAATAAGCTTCTTTTATAAACTTCCTTACTCATCCTCTTAAGACCTGGTTTAGACATATCCTTCTTGAAGCTTCTTCTAATTTGTTCAAGCCAACTGATCCTTGTTCTCCACCATAAACAAGCATTTATTAAGGTGGTTATAATCCTCTATAGTGTTTATGCTTATCTGTCTCCTCCTGTCCATAAAGACCTTCTCTATGAGCTCAGGTAGAATCCTTCCTCTATACAACCCTAGTCATCTGTAAATGTTTGCTGATTAAATGAGATTGAATGGGTGGGGGCAATAATCCCTAACCAAAGGACCACTGATCCTTCAGACACTTACAAAGGCAATAACAAGCATTCACAAGCTATCTTCAATATTGAATAACTTTAATGAATACTAGACATCTATCACTGAGAGTTTAGCTCTGGTTATGTGAAATGCTTCTTTGCTTGGTGGTTCTTTTATTAACTCTGTGCTAATACTGCTGTCAGATGGGATATTATTGGTTGTAAGTGAGTTAATAAAGAAATTATTACTTAGTGGATAGGATTTTCTTTCCTGGTAGACAAAATCATTGAAAACATTACATTTTTTGGGGGAAAAAAACCAATAAGAAGAAATGGGCAACCAGAGCTTTGGGGTTCCATGGTCTTACCAAATCTTCTACTGAGCTAAGAGCTAGGTGGAGCTAGGTAGGCAGTTTTTCTGCAGAGTACATTACGTAAAGCCAGGCAAAGAAGACTTTTGGATTTAGAGAACAGTAGATGCTCCTTGGTTTCAAAACTTCCCCTCACCCTCCCCAAAGGGAAACACATAGAGACAACAGGGAGAGCAGCTAAAAGTACACATGATCAGGCCTTCGGCATTACTAGGAGACAGAGGCCCCATGGCCTTTAATTTCCCCATAAGTAGAGGAGGGGATGAATCCCAACAGAGGCCCTGCCTGTGGATGAGAGAAGAAAAGAGGAGGCTTAAGAGAAATGTAGAAAATAGCAGAGAACCTATATAAAGCATGAACAAAATAACCCCAGAAATATAAACTCCAATATGAAATGCAAAAACAAAACAAACTGAACAGGGAGCCTGATGTGGGACTTGATCCCAGGACTCTGGGATCATGACCAGACCTGAGGGCAGTGGCTCAACTGAGTGAGCAACCCAGGTGCCCCAAGACTGAATATTAATCATATCAATAAATGTGAATGGATTGAACTCCCCTATTAGAAGGAAATTCTTTCAAATTGGTTTATAAAGCAAAACACAACTCTATCCTATATTCGAGAGGTACTCTTTAAATGAGTTATTAAAAAAGAACTGGGAAAGCAGAGATGACAAACATTTCATAGGCAAATGGAACTAATCAAAGGAAGCCAGTTACCTCTTCTGGGTGAGCTGCGTCAGAGCCTGGCTCAGAGCAGGCTGCCTGGGTGAGAATTCCTGCTCATTGCTCCCCAGCGGGCTCCTACTCCTCCCTCTGCATTCTTCTGCTTCAGTCATGGTGCCCTAGCTCTTCCTCAGAAATCTTCTCTCCCATGTGGGTGCTTTCTGTCTGTGTCACTCCTTCTCCAGGTACCCACTTAGTTTGCTTCTCCCCTTTTTCACACTTCTTCCCTAACTCCTTATCAGAAAGGAAATACCTAAAACACCTCCTCCTTGCACTGAAATATAAAATAGCCATCTCCGTAGTACTTATCACTACTTGACATATGACATGTATTAGTCAGCTTTGGCTGCTATAACACAATACCACAGGTAGGGTGGCCTTAGCAACATATTTCATATTTCAAATGTTTGTATTTCTGAAAACTAGAAGTTCCCAGTCAACGTCTGGGAGAGTTTTATGTCTAGTGGGAGTTGTTCTTCTGCTTTGTAGTTGGCTCTCTGGTTTCTTCATTCCTCACATGACCTTTCCTCTGAGCTGGGGAAGAAGGAGAGGGAGAGAGAGAGAGGAATAGAGAGAGGGAGAAAGAGGGGGAGGGAGGGAGAGAAAGGGAGGGAGAAAGAGATTTTCCTCTTTTTATAAAACCACCAATCCTATAAAATTAGGAGCCTACTCTGTGACCTCGTTTAAACTTACTGACGTCCATAAAGGCCCTATTTCCAAATATAGTCACATTGAGCTCAGGGTTTCATACAAATTTTGGGGGGGACATGATTCAGTCCATGTCATGACCCATTTATCTTTTTATCATCTGTCTGATGAATGTTCTGTGAGGGCAAGAACCTACTGACATTCGTGGGCTGCTGCATTTCTAGTACCATCAATATGGGCTGACATAGTGGGAGCTCAGCAAAGTACTGTGAACTCATGAATGCACACACACAAAATAGCTGGATCATCTTTCGCGTATCCTTGCCCTCATCCATTCCCTTTTCTCATCTCTCAAAAGGGGATAATAAGTATACCTACCTCACAGCTTCGTTTTAAATGTTAAAGGAGATAACTCATGCAAAGAGCCTCTCCTGGTACCTGGCATTTGGTAAGAGCACAGTATCTATCAGTTATTTCTGTTAGGATTATTGTTGTTGCCAATATTAGGATTACATTGAGGCTAATCCTCAGTGGTGCTCTCCAGTCCCTCTTGGAGCAAGACTGAGTAGTGGAGACAGGGCCAGCTGGTGCCAGCATGCTCTAGAGGGACGGTGGTCACCATTGTCACAAAACGTCATCTCTGGGTGCTCTTGGTTTTAGTTTTTGGATTGAGGTGCAATTCCTTGGTCTTATAATCTGGGTGGGTAGTTAAGATCCTGACCCTGGACTCTTGTTTCAGGCTTCACAATGGGGCTATTATCTATTCTCTGCCCAAGTTGCCATTTCTGTGGGAGGTTGGGAGCCTTCCTGTGTGACTGGCGGACAGGTGAGGTGGGAGGGATAGATGCCTTTTGTACAGATCTTCATCCAGATCCTCTCAGCTGGGAAGACCCTTGTCGTCCAACCCATTACAAAGCTTATGGCCAGGCATGTCCCCTCCCCCCGGCTCCTCCCCGCAACACCACCTCCCCCCCAACACCACTTCAGAGGAAGAAAACAAGCAGATGCTCACACTTTCTTTATTTTATCTCAGGGAACAGACGAACATCTTTCTGTTGCCACTGCCTGTCTCCCAGTCCTGATGGCCCCACACAACCACTTAGCAGAATTCTTGGTCACGAAGGAGTCCTGGATGAGTCTCCACTCTTCGAACCCCTGTCTTGGGGAAGAATTAATCGTTGCTAGGAAGCAGGTGAGGTGTGTGTGTGTGTGTGTGTGTGTGTGTGTGTGTGTGTGTGTGTTGAAGAACTAGAGAACTGTCCAGTTATATACTGGGGCTGCAGGGAGGAGATTGTCGCCAGCACCGGTAGACAAAATCTTTCTAGAACATTCAGATCCATAGTGTTTCTCTGTTTCAATCAGCTAATCCAAAGGGTGTTGTCTGCTTTTAGGCATAGAAGGCAACTACCCATGCGCAGACTCCTAGCCCTGAAGCCAGGCTGGTCCACAGAGACAGGTGAATGATGATTTTCAGCACAGGATCCCGAAGCTCCCTTCAAAGCTACTCCGCTCTCCCCTGTTTGTTCTTTTTGGGAATAGAAAGATTGATAAGGCAATACTTGCCTTCTGATGACAATTACCTTGAGGAAAGACAAACTTTGAAGAGTCCTTAAAATACAAACAAAAGACCTGTGAAGAATCAACCCGATTGCTACCGCTATTACCTCACACTGCCAGAAGATGGGGCCACATCTATTTTTCTACATTCTTTGCAAACTGCACAGACTGTGGGGGAAATCTGTGTTGGTAGGTTTATTCCACAGTGAATGATTTTAGTCTTGGCTTTATTTTTGCATTCTGTTCTCACTCCCTCTCTCCCTCCCTTCCTAGGTTTTTACCTTCCCTCCCTCCCTCCCTTCCTACCATCCTTCCTACTTCCTCCCTCCCTTTCTACAACCCTTCCTACTTCATCCCTCCATTCTTTCCTCCTTCCTTCCTTCCTTCCTTCCTTCCTCCATTGCTCCTTCCTTCCCTTCCTTCCTTCCTTCCTTCCTTCCCTCCCTTCTTTCCCTTTCTCTCTCTCTTTTAATTACTGCTTTATTTTTAGGAAGCCATTAAAGAATGCACCCCCCCTCCTTTTTTTTTAAGACCACTCCTTGTTTGACCTTAGGAGCCACGGCCTTTCCCCTAGTATGCTACTTCCTTCATTTTCTACTCACGAAAGTGAAAGTTAAGAACATCTGTTATACTTATTTAGTAGGGTCCTATTTTAGGCCATCGAAAGCTCCGGAAGAAAGGTGGAATGAACACCAGCCAACAAAGAGTTGTTATCAGTCTTCCAGGACCCAGCCTGGGAGGCTTCATTATCACACCACTCCCACATCAGGAGGCAGTTCAACAAAATCTACCTAAGCTAAGGCTGCTTCGAGTGTGTTGTGGAGAGAAGGGGGGGATGTCTTGAAAGATGAGCAGGAGGAGGTGGGAAATTGGCAAGAACTGGAGAGAAATGCTATTTTTTAAAAAAGCTTTATAATTTACTATATTCATCCCCTGAAATGCTCCATTGTATTTTTTTTTCTCCGTGAAAGGCCTAATTTCCCCCTTCATTCAATTCCTCTACCCTAGTTTAAGAAAGGGGGGGGGGCAATTGATTGGAATGAAGGGCAGTGACAATTTCCATGACAATATCAACAGTTTTAAAATCAGGCTCACAAGTTCTGAGCAAAATTACCCCGTGGCTCCTAGAAAATCAGCCTCACAAGAGCAGCTTTTGCTATACTCTAATCTGGTTTCCAATCAGGCCACAGCCCACAGAGAACCCCTGCTAGCAGAGGGGGAAAGTCATTTGGTGGGTTTGATTGCATGGCTGTACCAGCCCCTGGCCATCATCTGGGCAGCCCTGGATGTAAGGAACTCACAGGCATTATTGTGCGGCTTTGCTCCCCATGACAGAGGTTAGTGGGCACATGGTCTGGCGCTGGTGAAATCTTGCTTGTCTTGGAACCACTCTCAGATGATCACCAGTTCCCTCTGAATGGAATTGCCCGCTTCCTTTGTTCATCTTTCTTATTTAAGGCACCCTGGTTTCCCTTCGTCTTGGGTTTGCATAGCTGTGTAGAAGATATTCACTGGCTAGAACCACTTGCTTTGTGTATCTTGGTTTGCAGGCTGGTTTAAGGAAGGTTCTCTTGAGCTAATTTCAACACCCTGAATTCTGAGCAACATTGTGGTTTCCTGGAGGGGGTCAGTGGTGTTGCCAGAAATGTGAAATTGTCAGAAGATCAGGTCTCTTGAAATCCCTGCAAGCCCAGTGCTCCTCCAGACTCTAAACAATAGAGTCCGAGAGATAAGACCATCCCCCTGCCAGCGGTAGGTAGTTCAGACACCCCTCTCCAAGTTTGTCATTCCTAGAGAAGATTAAGGTTGACTGTCTGGCTGACCCACCTTCTCCAAACAGCTCTTTACACCCTACACTTGCTTTTGTCATTCACTCTGTCTTCTTATCACAAAGTAGGCAAAGTGTGGGTGTGTCTCAGCTCCTAACCTCTCTCCCAGACAACTCAAAAAAAAAACAGCAGTAAATGGTTAAATCACAGGCTTCAACTCACATCTCAAGTTTATTCAGGATCATGTGATCGTAATACAAGACTTCATCCTCTCCTATCAAATGGGAGTAACTTGAATACGTGCAGTTAATGCAGTGCTGGCACGTAGGATGGATTCTGTCCATGTTAGCCATTATTCTCCTTCATCCTCGTCAACAGATAAACAATGGAAAAGCTGGAAGAGACTTTAGAAATAATTATATAGTCCAGTAACTTTCAAATATTTTAAAACCAGTGTTTTAATTTACTGTGCACAGGAGTATAGTCCTAGGAAATAGATCCAAAGGGAACCTTTCCGCAGAGATATGAGGACTCAGAAGATGGGAAGGTCCAACCTGCTTGGGTTTTCTTCCTTTCTACCTCCCTCTTCCCAACACACTCTTGAAAAGGTCTCTAGAACTCTCGGTATTCCAAGGCTTATACTTTGACAACTATTCATCTAACCCAATTTCACCATTTTATTTTTTTTAATTTTAATTTAATTTAACTTATTTATGACAGAGAGAGATAGTGAGAGAAAGAACACAGCACAGAGAGGCCGTAGAGAGAGAAGCAGTCTTCCTACTGAACAGGGAGCCCTCTATGGGGCTCGATCCCAGCATGTAGGGATCATGACCTGAGCCGAAGGCATATGCTTAACACCTGAGCCACCCAGGTCCCCCGATTTCATCATTTTAAATAACAGACCAAGAGGAGGAAGGAGACTTGTGTATGGCCATATAGCTAAAGAGAGACTGACTCCCTCTGACTTGGTCAGCCTTACGCACCCTTGAGCTAGGGCACTGGCAATACAAGTAAGATATATGATCTTTATCTACTCTGTTTTCTGAAACTAGAATCAGGGGTTATCATCTTTTTTTTTTTTTTTAAAGATTTTTTTTTAATTTATTTGACAGACAGATCACAAGTCGGCAGAGAGGCAGGCTGAGAGAGAGAGGGAAGCAGGCTCCCTGATGAGCAGAGAGCCTGATGCGGGGCTCGATCCCAGGATCCTGAGATCATGACCTAAGCTGAAAGCAGAGGCTTTAACCCACTGAGCCACCCAGGCACTCATATTTGAATGAAAATATTTTGTTTATCATATTATGACAAGCAAAATATTTTCATTCAAAATTGTCCTGGAAAATTAGAGATGTTTGGTCATAGTCTATGCATGTTAGCTATTATTTTCCTCTGGTGCTAGTAGCAGAGAGACCAGATACCCTCACAATGGATGGCTAAAGGATTCGTGGCTTAAAACCCAATGTATGGTCCAGACAGTATTACAGTATTCCTAAAGGGGTAACCATCTGGAAAGGTTGGACCACATGAGGAATGCTCCTTGAAGGGTATTGTACGTAAGATAGCCATAGAAGGAAGTCTTGAGTACTGGCAAATGGAAAAGAAATAAAGGCCATTCATTGCAGAGGAAATTCAACCAGGAAATGGTATGGGAAATGTGGAAACAATATACGTGGAAAGCAAATGAAAGTTGTAGAATCAACCAGCTTGGTAGGGGATGAGGATTCCACTAGAATAAGGTACATTACATCAGAGATGCTACGGAAGGGGATGAATTTTATTAAAGGGGCCTCCTGGAGATTTTAAGCATGGAGGAGCTAAAATGTGTGCAGAGTAATGTTCTGGGGAGATTGGCAAGTTATAAGTGTAACACGAAGGGAGGAATCAGGAAAACAAATTAGGAAGCAGTCACAGTACTTAAGATATGAATTCATGAAGGACTGGACTTGGGGGTGGCACTGAGACCCAAAAGGAAGAGGAGGGCATGAAGAACCACACAAAGGAAGAAACAATAAACTTCAGTGACTTGGCAGGGGTTGTGGGTAAGGAGAGAGGAGCTGAGAATGAGGAAAGGATGTGAAGCCTGGTTGGGCAGGCTCATGATGACAACAAAGATCTCTGAGGAAGGCACTTTGGAGGACCCAGGTGGATGTTTGGCTGGTTGAGTGTGTAGGGATGGTGGGATATTAAGTAGGCCTAAAGGACTTACAGTGTGGGGCTCAAGACCATGGGTCCTGGAGGTCGACCCCAAGGTTCTATCTATTCCACCACTCCCGGTGTGCAGGTGGGATCCCCATCTCCCAGGTCCTCAAGTCACTTTGGGCAGGTTATTTAAACTCTGTTAGGCCTCAGTTGTCTCACCTGATAGTTGAGAGGATGAGCTAAACTGAATGTGGATAGCACAAAGGCCAGACTTTGTGTGTGCTATCTCTCCATCTACCTATAACTCTAGTTGAACTCTACTCCAGCTCTTAGATTATCTTGGAAGCAAGGAGTGAAGCACTCCAATCTATCAAGGAATGAAGATAAAGAGTTTGGACTCATTTTAGAAATGGTAACTGAAGATGTTAATTATTCCTGAGAAGAAGGGAAAGGGATGACTAATATGGCTAGTCTCTAAATTACAGCCAGCTGTTTACTATCACCAAAGACCTCTCAGGAGGCTTAATAGAGAAGACAGTCTGGGCCAGTCCACACAGTTTATCATTAAGGTGCTTGAGCTCTAAATCCCACAGGTGAACCCCAGGTCTGATAGACCAGGGCAGACAACAAGCATGAGAACTTGGGGGTCTGGCCAATCAGACACCAAGTACAAGGCAAGACCAGGGTCACATTGGCCCTTTTCTCTTAACCCCATCCTTTGATCCTAAGTTTGTCCTTGAAGTCTTATCATTGAAATAGCGATAGGGGCACCTGGGTGGCTCAGTGGGTTAAAGCCTCTGCTTTCAGCTCAGGTCATGATCCCAGGGTCCTGGGATTGAGCCCCGCATCGGGCTCTCTGCTCAGCAGGGAGCCTGCTTCCCTTCTTCTCTCTCTGGCTGCCTCTCTGCCTACCTGTGATCTCTGTCTGTCAAATAAATAAATAAAATCTTAAA
This sequence comes from Meles meles, assembly GCF_922984935.1. Taxonomy (NCBI): domain Eukaryota; kingdom Metazoa; phylum Chordata; class Mammalia; order Carnivora; family Mustelidae; genus Meles; species Meles meles. Next base: position 58,563,606 of record NC_060067.1, read on the forward strand.
AAAAAAAAAGAAATACGATAAAAGGCAAAGTAGGAAAAGCCAAGCGCAGAGCTTGCTCCAAACCCCCAACCCTACATTGGAAGTCAATACTTGTATTATTACAACTGCCATTTGGAATTAGAAAGAATGGGAAGGAGAGGAAGAGAGAGAAAAGGAGGGAGGAAGAACAGTGTGATTTTATAAAGTTAAAACTCTAAAACAGACCTCTTCTTTTCTTACAAAAGTTCTCCTGAGCGCCAGTGACATTGCCAGATAATGTCCTTGGTATGAGCAAATAAGAACCACCAGCCTGACAGGGTGAAGTGGTAAAGGTAGAAGAAATAGGTTTCTCATGGTGGATCATGTCACCAATAGAAGCCATAAGCCACAGAGGAGATGAAGCCTGCCATTGGAAGATACAGAGGAACAAATCTAGTAAGTGATTTATCATGTGGACAAGGAGAGACAAGAACAGTGGTGAATCTGGAGGGGAAAAGATGAAGGAAAACCATAAGGAACCTTGACACCAAAGGGGAAAGAGGACCAAGAAACATTTGCTCAAGGACTATGGTTACGAATGCCTTCCTATCCTGATTTGAATTAGGTCTCATTTGAAGTCAGCGTCAGACACCTTCCTAAAGTTCTTTGGTCTGAGGGTGGAGCTCTCAGGACCACTACCTTTTTAAAAATTTAGATCCAAGTTAGTTAACATAGAGTGTAATATTGGTTTCAGGAGTAGAATTTAGTGATTCCTCACTTATATATAACATCAAGTGCTCATCCCAAGTGCCTGCATTAATGCCCATCACCCATTTAGCCCATCCTCCCACCTCCCCCCAGCAACCCTCAGTTCTCTATATTTAATAGTCTCTTCTGGTTTGCCTCCATCTCTGTTTTTATCCTATTTTATTTTTCTTTCCCTTCCTGTATGTTCATCTGTTTTGTTTCTTAAATTCCAGATGTGAGTGAAATCATCTGATATTTGTCTTTCTATGACAGACTTATATCCCTTAGTTTAATACACTCTAGTTTCATCATGTTATTGCAAATGGCAAGATTTCATTCTTTCTCATTTCCAAGTAATATTCCATTATATATGTATGCATATATAATGGGATATATATACATATATATACACACACACACATATATATGACCATACATATACAACATCTTCCTTATCCATTCATCAGTTGATGGACATTTGGGACTCTTTTCATAATTTGGCTATTGTTGATACTGCTGCTATAAACATTGGTGTGCAGGTGCCCTTTTGACTCACCACTTTTGTGCCCTTTGGATAAATACCTAGAAGTGAAATTGCTGGGTCATAGGGTAGCTCTATATTTAACTTTTTGAAGAACCTCCATACTGTTTTCTAGTGTCTGTACCCATTTGCATTCCCACCAACAGTGTAAGAGGGTTCCCCTTTCTCTGCATCCTTGCCAACTTCTGTTGTTTCCTGACTTTTTAATTTTAGCCATTCTGACTAGTGTGAGTTGGTATCTTATTGTGGTTTTGATTTGTGTTTCCCTGATGGTGAGTGATGCTGAGCATCTACTGTCTGTTAGCCATCTGGATGTCTTCTTTGGAAAAATGTCTATTCATGTCTTCTGCCCATTTCTTAACTGGATGATTTTTTGGGGGGAGTGTTGAGTCTGATAAGTTTATTATAGATTTTGGATACTAGCCCTTTATCTGATGTGTCATTTGCAAATATCTTTTCCCATTCTGTCAGTTGCCTTTTAGTTTTGTTGACTGTTCTCTTCACTATGCAGAAATTTTTATTTTGTTGAAGTCCCAATAGTTCATTTTTGCTTTTGTTTCCTTTGCCTCCAGAGACATGTCTTGTAAGAAATTGCTGAGGCTGAGGTCAAAGATGTTGCTATCAAGACCACTAACTTTCTCTGAACTTGGGTGACCCCAGATAAAAGTGAATGATTGCACATGAGTGGTCCAGACCGGGGCTAACCTGACACCAGATTTGAATTCCTAGACATTTTCTCAAGTTACCAGCATCTGTCCTCTGATTCAGGCCCCAAAAACATGGACTAAGGCCACCCACCACCCATCACTGTAACTAAAAGTCAGTTATTAATCTTGTGGTAGTCACCATTTTGGTATTTTTCAGCTATTTGCTATAAAAATAACAAAAATAACAAAAATAACTATCACTCTTTGGTTGTGATTTGGAAAGAAAAGGCTAATAAAACCCTCCATGAATGATTTACCATCTGATTATTCCTTATATTGGCTTCAGTTTGAATTCTCAGCTCATAAGATTTAAAGACTTCATGTGTTTGGAGGTTTGTTCCAAAATGAAGAGTCCTATCCTGGTGTCAAAAATCCAGCTTCTTGGGGCACCTAGGTGGCTCAGTGGGTTAAAGCCTCTGCCTTTGACTCAGGTCATGATCCCGGGGTCCTGGGATTGAGCCCTGCATCAGGCTCTCTGCTCCTCCGGGAGCATGCTTCCTCCTCTCTCTCTGCCTGCCTCTCTGCCTACTTGTGATCTCTGTCAAATAAATAAATAAAATCTTAAAAAAAAAAATCCAGCTTCTGATTCCAGCCACGCCTTTCTAACTCTGTGATCTGGCTGGGTAACAACTCTGAGCCACAATTTTTCATAATAAGCAGAGCAGATGACATGTGCTATGTCTTTCCCAGGTTTGTGGTGAGGAACAAAGGAAATAAAGACGTCGAGAGTACGCAGGTACATAAATGTACTGATTAGAAATACACATAAGGTACATGACCACTTATTTCTAAATCACTCATTAAAATTGGTGAGTTCCTGCTTTGTTTACTATAATTACTGTTAGGTGTTGCAGCCAACCCTGTACTTGAAAGACCACTCTAGACAATTGCCTAGAATAACATTTATATACATTAAAAACAGATTCAAGTTTATTTTCCTTAGAATAAGGTAGGTTTCACTGAAAATAATTCAGGGGCTTTCAACTGCAAAGATGTTTCTCTTGCTCGAATGACATCCTCATCAAAGGGCTATGCTCAAGGCGGCCAGGGGACTCAGGCTGATGGAACAGCTGCCATCTCCAATGGGCTGGCCACTATGCTCTGAGGGTCTTGTCCCTGCAACTGAATGTTCAGCCCAGAACTGACATATCTCACTCTGTTCACAAGTTTCCCAGAACTGACCATAGGACCCTCCCAGCCCCACGGAGCAAGGAAGTGAGTGCCACCCTACCAGGGACCTGGAGGGTCAAGGACTGGAAATCCTCAGCCAGCCACAGGCAGTCCTATTGATCCAAGAAGATGTAGTGCTTTGATTCCGTGATGGGGTCATCTATCGCTCATTTTGTGGGCTAAGCATTCATTGAGCACCTGATGTATGTTGGGAGTGGTGCATGATGGTGTTGCGCAAAGTCATAGATAAGCTCTGTTCCTTCGAGTGCAGCCTTAGAAACACGCTCTGGATGGATGGCATGTGCGCTTCAACCTGCTACTTCATCCAGCCTGAGGAGAGAGGGACGGATTCCCACAGGTGGCGGAGGAGAGTCCTCTGAGTCAACAATGGAGAGACAGGGGAAGAAAGGCGTTCTGGCTATGGGGACGGTGCTAGCCAAGAGAAGGGGGAGGCCAGAGCCATGTGTGGGGGCCCTCCAGGCAGAACATGTTGCTAGAGTATCACCTGTCAGGCAGGATTGGCAGGACAGAGAGCTTGGGCGGGCAGAGGGCCGGTTAGGAGGTGGTGACAGCATCCAGGAAAGAGAGAGTGAGGCCTGTTGCAGGGCAGGCAGTGTGGGGATGGGGAAAATGTCCAAGAAACCGTGGAATGCTGGCCACCAGCTCTGCGTTTCCCCAGAGGCAGCAGAGCAGAGAGGGAGGGGGATCACCTGCAACGGATGGGAGAGAGACCTGGCCGCTGTGTCCACCCCCTTTAGAAGCTAGATTTTTGGCCTCAAACCCACTTCCCCAACCTCCTGGCTGTGTAACTCTGAGCGAGGTATTGGGCCTCTCTGTGCTTTCCTTTCCCCGTCTTCAGATGGTAATAATGATAGACTACTCATATCTAGGAGATGAAAGGAGTTACTACGCATAAGGGCTCCAGGCAGGGACTGTGGGGTGTGGCAGGGGTTGCAGAGTGTGGACTAGAATTCCAGGGAGGTTCCCGCCTCTCCCAGCCAGGCCTGGCCCGTTCTGCCAGCTAAAATTTAGCACGGGTGATTCCTGTCTGAAGTCCCTGCAGACAAAAGATGGGTTTGCAATGTCCTTTTCTGTTTGCCTCACAGAGGCCTTCTTTTTCTGGCCAGTAGGGTGGGCGGGCTCTGAGCAGGATGCCAATTTCTGCTGAGTCACCCTGCTCAGCCACCCCCTGGGACTGGCCACCAGCCCCCAGACTCCTCGCAGGAGGAGCCAGCAGCGCCCCTTCCCCACAGAGCTGTTTCTGTTCTTGAGGGAAAGGGGGTGCCACTAAGAGCATTTTATGTGGGGGGATCAAAAAGCCTTCCGAAGAAACAATAGAGGTTTTTTTATGGGCATGGTGGGCTGTTTGCCAAAACCTGGCCTGCTAGATCATGCCAGGAGAGGAGGGCCTGTTGCCATGGGGGCTGTTTGCCCTGAATTAGCATTTGTGGAAGGGAGCAGGAAGCAGCAGCCTAGGAGGGCCTGGGTTCTGATCTTGTTTTTACCACTTAAGGGAGATGTGCCTTTGGCAGAAGCTTAGACACCTTCTATTTCACTTACCCAGCTCCACATGCTGAATGATAATAGTTGCTGACCTTTTGAGAGTGGTTGATCTATGCCTGTTGAACCTCTGAGGACGAGGACTCTCAGAGAGGTCAAGTCCCCTATGTGAGATCACACAGCGGTAACACAGAGCCGGCTGCCTGAAGCCAGGCCGCATGCTCAACGGGTGCCCCTGGCAGAAGACCGCGGGGGCTGATGGGTTCGTGTGCACCAGTGGGTCTCACAACTAGTGGGTGTGCAAGAAATGGCCTCGGTGTTATTACTATCATGTACTTTTTTTTAACAGATGTGTGTGTTCCTTGACAACAAACAGTAAAAACACAGCAAAGTCACGTGGTTTCCTGGGTTGGCTTTGGTGCTGGGTGAGGTGGGGGTCCATCCTGCTTCGTGGCCCACACATCATTACAACACGGAGGGTCTGTGGGCAGAGGCCACAGGGACGAGGACACACCCAAGCCACATACTTCACCCGGGTTATATTTACTTCTGGAGTTGTGGGCGGACCTTGTTTCGAAGCAGAGTGACCTTCAGTCTGCATTTCCTTATTTTCGTGGTTCAGGCCTGAAGTGTGTAGGTTGTAGAAATTGCACAGATTCCAGACAGGCTTACTGGATTTAAAATGCCCCTGACAGGTGTGTCACGCCTACTTTTCTAATTCCATGTGGGTCAGATACAAGGAGTTCTAACTCCTCAGAGAGCAAGAGTTTTTCTAAACTGACTTGAAACTGGGCTATTTTGCTTGCTAGCTCATGGCCCGGTCGTACCAAGGCTATTGCTGCTGCTGCTGCTGCTGCTGCTGCTGCTGCTGCTGCTGCTGCTGCTTCTTCTTCTTGTTAAGAATTTCCAATGAGAGAGATTTGTTCTTCTTCCTGTTTTCCCTTTGAGTCCCCCCAGAACCAGTCCCTGCTGCTGTAGCCAAAATCACATTCTTCACTTTGTCACCATCGAAATCAAATTACCTAGCAAGCAGGTGCTGACAAGGCCTATCACTACACAAAGTTAATTAAAAAAAAAAAAAAAAAGAAAGAAAGAAAGAGAAAAAGAAAGAAAGAAAAGGTGAGTGACCCCAGTTTCTTGTGGCCTGTCGCTTGGGGCCATGCCTCTTTCTCATTGCCCACACCCCCCACCCCCACCAAGTGCCCCGGAGATGCCCGAGGATGAGGCAAGTCTACTCGGCAGGTAACAGGGAGATGGGTTGGTAAGACTTGTAGCTTGGAGCTTGGGATCAGACACCATTTGGGCTCCTGTCGGAGTCCCTGTCAGATCATTCATCTTCAACTTGCGGCTGTGTTTCCTTGGGGGCTGTGTTTCCTTGTTCTGTTTTGTTCAGCATGGCATTCAAGATTCCTTCACAGAAATCTGTGTTGGGGTAGGAAAATGCTTCGTGAATTATGTCCTCATGAAGTCACCATCTGGCCAATATTCCTCTCGCGGCTCGGAATACCAAAGCCATCCTTCAGCACAGATGCTGGGCCAGATCAGCGCGAGCAAGTGACCGAAGTCATAAACCCACACGCCATCAAGGGTAATTAACGCACCTGGGCCCACTTCAGGTTTCCATCCTGCAATTTTGCACAATGGTTGGCTTTTCCTTTTTGTGTGTGGGGTTTGGTTTTGTTTTTGTCCCTCTGGGGTGGGGATGGAGGTTTGCCGTTTGAATCAGGCCCCGCGTCTTCAGAAGTAATTAAGTCACCGTCACGGGGCTGGTGAAAATGGGAGCGTTTGTGTGTTCAAGAAGCTGCATCACAGGCAAACAATACAATACTGAGCAGCTTTCTGTGGCTTGAAGAGGCCATTGTCCTGTGTGTCTGGACTGCATTCTGCTGTTAGCGCTCACTGGCTCCAGAAGGCCAACCCCAGCCATTGGTCTCCTGGTGGCTTTGTGCCAGATAGAAGAACGGAAGGGACCCCAAGATTGGAGACATAAAGGAGAGAATACAAAACAGCTATCATGACTTCCCTCTGAGCGGTATTTCACAGCCGCCTTCCTCTCTTCCCACACTGGTCCTGACTGTTGCTGGTGCTGTTTAGGGGTGAGGGGACGGGAGGGAAGCATCCCTTTCCCATGCAGTTGAAATTCTGGGAAGCCGTGAATGCTCTCTCTGGGCAGAGACCAGCGGGGTTCGAAAGTGGGATATGTGGGGGAGCTAGAAGTTGCAGGATGACCAACAGCAATGGTGACTGCTGGTCCTGACAGGCTGGGGGTGTCCGAGGGTCGCCACGGGCTCCTTCCTTCCCAAGAGCCATGTAGGGTGTGGGGGTATGGGATGGCCTTGATCTGATTCAGCAACATGCAGGGACAGTGACCCGGGGTCCTGGGCAGTGTTCTCCCTCTGCACACAGGGGAGTGGCGGTCATAGTGACCTTGCTGCGGGGCAGTGCAGCCTGGGGCATATGGCAGCTTGGAGCTGCTCCCCTGTCAGGTCACTTCTGCAGGGAAATAGCAAAATTGCAGGCAGCAGTTAAAGATTTCAAAAGCCCTTGAGTGTCGTTAGGGGCTTGTCACTGCCTTTTTCTGAGCTCCTCAATGAATGGCTCCCAAATGTCTCTTATCAGATTAAAGCTCCTTATCCTAGGCTGGAACTTCCTCTGCTAATTGACTCCTGCTCACCTAGGAGCTTAATCTGGAACGTCTTGTCCCAGGGCCTGAGCTCCCTCTCTGAAGCCCTCTCCTTGCCAGCTGTCTTCAAGTCAATTCTGTGCAACAGCTGTGCATTGAATTTCTGCCCCAGAGCCAGGCCCTGATAGAAGGGGAGGTGGTTAGGTAAATGAGTCAGATGGCATAGGCGCCACAATACAGAAGGCATTTTTGAGTTTCTGAGAGAGGAGATGATAGTTTGAGTTTCAGTCCAAACTTAGGAGCTAAGTCCTCTAGGGCAAGTTACTTAAACACTCCAGCCGTCTCTTTAGGAAACTCAGCAGTAAAATGGGCAAAATAGCGCAGAGTTGCTCTCAGAATGGAATAAGGGCTTTATCTATCTATTGATCACTGTATAGTTCACATATGTATTTCTCTCTCTCTCTCTCTCTCTCACACACACACACACACACACACACACACACACAACTCTCAAGAGCCCACTGTTACTTTCACCGTAGTTCAGATGGGCCATGAAGAAAGAACAGTCATCGTTGCCTACAGAAGTCTGCAAAGGCCTCATCCGAGGAGAGACTCGAGACCATTTTCTTTTCTTCCCGCAGACACGAGAGCAAAGGACAGTTCCAGTGCAGGGAATGGCATTCACAAAATCAGGGAGGCAGGCATCAGCCCAGCATGTTCCAGGACTAATATGGACCCCTGGACTCCTGGTTGTAGGGGGCTGAGTTGGAAGATGACCCTAGAGAGGCATCAAGTGGCAGGGCTCAGTGCCACCAAGGCTGCATGTCCCTTACTTGGCAAGCTGCTGTGAAAACATGCCTCCTCCACTTTCTGCACCGTGTAGATTTCCGCCCTCCTCCTCCTCCTCAGATGGCTCACACCCAGCTTTTCCATTCAGCCTCGTCTTCTTCCAAGGTCTATAGAGCCCCTGGCCCTGATCAGAGCTGGTGGGTTGTCATCCGTGACCTTGTCTGTGAGACTTCATGGAGAACTTCTCCTGTGAGAATGTTTCCACTGCTCTTTGCGTGAAGATGGAGCTTCGTAAATGTTGCTTCATACATGTGGACTCAATCAGTAGATGAGGAGTAAGGCTGGAAAGAGCAGACCCAGTTCTGGGGAGTAGAACCCCAATAAAGATGGACACCCTTTTCTCTGGTGATCTCACGTGCGTCCTCAGCCTCTTCAATCCTAACTTTTTGATGATGAGTACACAGAGCCTCTTGGGCCTAAGGAGGTTCTGAGAAGTAAGGAGGAGGCTCAAGGACCTCGAGAGAAGTGTGCAGCCTGAGGGGAGACCTTGTTTCCCTAACTAAAGCTGCAAAAAAGCCCAGAGGGCTTGGAGTCCCCAGAGCTGCATGCCCTCCCTCTCCCTTTCTAGTGAACAAAGGCATAAATGGGGCCCCTTCACCAGCCAAGCTGTGTTGATGTCAGAGTTTGGCCTGTTTATCAGGAGGTGGTACATGTAATGGTCACCAGAGCGGCTCTGACAGGAGGGAACGGGGGTCAGAAGGACTGACACTTGCCGAAATCTCCCTGCCAGTAAATGAGTGGGTGAGCTGGCACCAAAATGGAAGATTTTCTGACACCAGGCCCATGACCCTTTCACCATCCCTCCCAGCAAAGATGCCCTGTGTGCTCCAAAGTTTGGAGCACCATGGCACCCAAAGGGAAAAAACACATAGAGTCAAGAGCCCCATGGACATGAATCATAAAGACTAAAACTTGGGAACTGTAGGGAGGAGAAAAGGGAGAGGCGTGGTGATCCTTTGGTGTGGGTGGAGAGCGGAGGGCTGGGGCTTTAGCAGGTAAATGTGGACCACACCGAGGGAAATCAGAGGGGCATCAGACAGGGCATGAGCCGGGTTCGTGGCTGCGAATGAGGAGTCACAGCTCCGTAAAGGCGTGCGGGGTGCAAAAGCTACAGGAAGCCCTGACTCTGCACACAGCAAAGCAGCATTCCTGACTTTCAGTGGAAGAGGCTGTAACTCTTTAACTGTGCTCATGGAGTCAGGAAGGGCATCTGGGCTGATTCCAGAAAAGAAAGTTGTGGCTGGTCATACTCAATGAGGAGTCTAGTTGGGGTACATAAGGAACATATCTTCACTTTCTTGTTTATGTCTCCTGTGTGTGGTCAAGCTGGAAGGGCTGCTGGGTGTCCCTCCCTGCTGTGGATGCTCCTTCTTCTCCTTTACGGCCTCTGTCTTTGCAGGTGGCCTCAGAAACTTGAGCTTCCCTGCCTGCTGACTTTCTCCAGCCTGGAGCAGTGATGTGGGATCCTCCAAGTCCTTCAGATTCTTCACAGTGGAGGCTCCAAAGCACTAAGAACTCTCTCTCATTAGATTCCTGTCTCCGTATAACCTTACTGTGCTATTATGCCAGCAAGATGTCCAATAACTCAGTGATATTAAAGACCTCTTTGTTGGACTGAATGGTTCTGTGCCCACCCCATCCCTCAAATTCATATGTTGATGCCCTAATCCCCAGCATGATGGTATTTGGAGATGGGGGCCTTCCAGCAGTAATTAGGGTTAGATGAGGTCATAAATGTGGGCCTCATGTTGCACTTAGTAACTTCAGAAGAAGAGGAACAATTAGATCACTGCTTGCCCTCTCTGCCATGTGAGGTCACAGAAGGTGACTGTCCCTGAGCCTGGAAGAGAACCCTCACCAGGAATGGAATCTGCAGGCACCTGGATCTTGGTCTCCCAGCCTCCAAAGCCATAAGAAATAAATGTCTGTTGTTTAAACCACCCAGTCTTTTATTATAGCAGCCCGAGATTGTAAGACAATTTCCTCTCCACAAAGGATGAGGGAAGAAGGAAAAAAGGAGTTGAAAGGTAAGGGACAATTGAGAAATGTCGATTCTTGAGAAGAACATCAGATGGGAAGATGTGTGACCACATTGACGCTTGGCCCTTGAGTTGACACTTGACCACGCTTGCCACACTGCGATGTTGCATGACATTGGCTTGTGGGCCTGTATCCCTCTCAGTCAACTCTGAGCTTCTTACCATTGTACCTTGCCTTATTCATGTTTGTTCTCTGTGCTCACTGCTGGTTCATAATAAAGCCTCCGGAAGCGCCCACTGAGGCAAACACATAGTATGGGGCACTCTAGCGTACGTCTCAGAGGCATGTCACTTTAGGACATAGATACCTCAGATCTAACATAGCATTGCTGTTAAGAGTATAGGCCCTGGGGCACCTGGGTCATTCAGTCGTTAAGGGTCTGCCTTTGGCTCAGGTCACAATCCCAGGGTCCTGGGATGGAGCTCTGCATCACGCTTCTTGCTCAGCGGAAAGTCTGTTTCTCCCTCTCCCACTCCCCTTTCTTGTGCTCCTCTCTTGCTGTGTGTCTCTCTGTCAAATAAATAAAAATAAAATCTTTAAAAAAAAGAAAAAAGAAGAGTATGGGCCCTGAATCCACCCTCTTCCACCTAGCTTTCTGACTGTAAGTGACTGAGTCTTGCTTAGTCTTAGTTTCTAAGACCATAATATGCAGGCAATAGGATGCTTACTTCATAAGATTGTGGTGCATCAGCTGAGATGATCCACACACATTATTGGGCCCCTCATAAATGCTTAATAAATCTTGGCTGTTTTATTTCTAGGAGGCAGAGTGCAGGGAGATTGCTTTGCGTGATGATTGGGAACATGGGGGAAGCTGGTCTTAAAGGGAACTCTGAGGCAGTAGGTCAATCATTCTGAGCACTTGGTACATGTGTATGTCCAGCCTATGCTCGCTTACCTAACTCTCTGCACAAGTCTGCAAGAAAGGGATTGTTATATCCTTTGTAAAGATGAACAGACTGAGGCTTGGGGAAGTGGTGCCAACCTGCCTAAGGTCAGGGAGCTAATAAATCACAGAGCTTCGGCTTGAATTCAACTTTACCTGGCCCCAGAGTTAAACATTGCAGGTATAGGCAAAGTCTCCAGAGTGGGAAAGCCTGAGGCCATCCGGATTCTGGCTACAGGAGCCAGTGCCTATAATGGTGGGAGAGCAGGTAAGGAGGGGAAGAAAGACAGGTGGGTCAAGGAGAACTCTCCAATGCCAGGGATCTTGGACTTGTTGCCATACATATTAGAATGCCCTTTCAAGGAAGTGGACAGGGAAGAAAGCTGACAAAAGTTATGGAAAAAGGGCCTAGATTGTATTGTAGTCCATTTATAGTTGAAGATCTCAGCAGTGTCATATCCTGCCCACACTTTCCACTCTTTCTCCAGAAATGCCCAGCTTTTGTCTTGTGTCTGTTGCTGCTGTTTGTAGGATTTCCAGCTCAAGTTTCAGTATGGGGATGCTTTGCAAATAGCAGCCAGGCCCAGCTGGGAGGGAAGCGATGCCCCCAAGAAAACTGTGAAAGAAGCTACTACCTCCTTTATGAAGGCCCAGAACTGCAGAGGCTGCCAGACCAGGGGATGCCTATCCCAGAAGCTGTGTCCTTGGATTCAAAGCACCTCTCCCAGCATTGCAGCTACTCAGGAAAGCAGTTTCACACAATGGTCTCACCCCACATGTTCACTTTTGTAAAATCGGAAGAATACACAGCACCATCTTCCCTAACTTGATCTGTTGTATCAAGTGAGCTTGTGTTTATGAAAAGTGCAAAATCATTCTCCAAGCACTGAATTCACTACCTTGATACTTTCTTCCTCTTGCCCCCACTCTTATCTTGTGGGCAAAGGAAGCAATTTAGAGCTTTCACTTCTCAGAAGTGAAGTAGACTCCATTAAATTCAGTAATGAAGTTCAATTCAAGAAATGTGTATGACGTCAAAGTAGGCACTGGCCATGCAGAAGGGAATGAGAAAAGTCTGTCCTTAAACGTCTCCCTTGTTAATAGAGGAATTCCAGCAAATATGGTGATGGGCACCTTAGAGGTCATCTGAGATTCTCATTGTTCTTAGTACTTGTGGCATTGCTGTGTGAGCACTTTCTATATTCCACTTTCAATATTCCAGATACTGGCTAGTTTCCTTATCTTTGTTACTTTATTTAATCTTTAGAACAATCTTGTCTCAGAGATTTTTAAAACCAAAGCTCATCAGGAGAAATGTACCCAAGGTCACACAGGTACTAAATGGCACAGTCAGAATGCTAAGCATGGCTCCAGTCTCGAAACCTTTCTTCTGCCAACTAACCTTACAGTGAGCAAGAGCCCCCTTGTCTCACAGTCTCACACCTCTTCTCTCCATCCACAGGGCTGCTTTAATTCAGGTCCTTATCATTTCTCAGAGGTGATTTACATAACAAGCACCCTCATCTCCCTTGCCACTTTACAGTCCATTCTCTTCATGGCCACCAGAGCAAATCTTTCAAGCACAGATATAATCAGGTTACTGCTGGTTAAAGCTCTAAATTGCTTCCTTTGCCCACAAGATAAGGCCTAAATACATTGATGAGCAATGCAAAACCCTTTCTGCTCTTACCTTGTAAACCCTTTCAGTGACCCCTCTGCACACTCCAGCCCAGCAAACAGGACCATGGGTATGGCCCCAACCATCAAGTCTTCCTTCGGTCTGTGTGCTGGGATTCCATTCTCCCCTCCCTCTAGGAAAACCCTACTCTTGCCTCAGAATTGAGTGTTTCCTCTTTTTTTTTTTTTTAAGATTTTTATTTTATTTATTTGACAGAGAGAGAGATTACAAGTAGGCAGAGAGGCAGGCAGAGAGAGAGAGAGAGAGAGGAGGAAGCAGGCTCCCTGCGGAGCAGAGAGCCTGACGCGGGGCTCGATCCCAGGATCCTGAGATAATGACCCGAGCCGAAGGCAGCGGCTCAATCCACTGAGCCACCCAGGCGCCCCTCTCTTATAGGAAGCCTCTCTGAGCCATCACATGCCCAGTTAGTAACCCATCCCTTTAATGTCCATTATAATTGTTACTTCTGTTATGAAGAAGTTGACCTGATGAACAATGATATTCAGATGCCCCTGGCATGAGATGGGACAAGGGGAGAAACATGCATCTTTCCATGGTTAACCATGGTCTTGGGGAACACATCATGGAAGAGGTAAAATCTAAGCTGCATTTCAAAGAAAGAACTGGATGCATTTAGGTCACTGTGCCCTGAATTCCCCGTGTCACCAAGAAGAATGTCAATATTGATGCCTGTCAAGTAGGAAGAAGACAAAGTTCCTTAAATAAGCAACAGTGTCTTGTTCTTCCAGTTTGAGATGCTGGCTAATGGCTAGTCTGGCAGTGAGCCAGGTGTCCCTCAGCACACTGACATTTTAAGAGATTGGACACAAGTGGCAAAAGTGTGGGTAAATTTTACATTTATTAACACTCTTTCCCTCTAGAAATATCAAGTTCCAGTCATCAGGGAGGGGACTGTGGACTGCGGGTATCATCATTTTCCTGACTATGGACATCTTTTGCTGCCATTGGGAAACAAAACACCAGCTTTCAGACTTTGCCTTGACCAGCCTCAAGGGTCTTATGAAACAATATTATTTGGAGGTGTTTTTCTCTGGGAAACTAGAAACAGGTTTCTTGAACTCTGACTTGGGTAGTCAGAGGCTAAGAAAACAAAGAAGGCATTATGACCATCACCATCAGTATCTTTACCATCATCATAGTCATCACCACCATCATCATAACCATCTTAGTGATTATCATCACCATCTTCATCATCATCATCACCATCTTCACCACCATCATCACCGCTACCATCATCATCATCATCATCACACTTGTCTCTTTTCAGAGGCTCTGTAAGATTACTGAGGACCATCTCTTATTTGGTCCAATCTAATTCTAAGCATGCCACATAAGAACTTCCTCATTCCCAGGAAGGCAATCCTCTATTTCTGCAATTGAATTGTAGACCCATCTTATTGCAACCCATCTTTTAATTTTGTTTCACTTTTTAAATTTCCACACATCTCCTACTCCCACCCTTAATCTTAGTCCAAATGGGCACTTCCTTTGTTGGTTTTTATGTATTTTGAATATGTACAGGCTATAGTTTTAATCTTCTGCCAAACACATCTTTAAGACTCACTTTTTCTGTTAACCCTCTGTCAACCTCTCTAGTCTCTCCTTTTATTTACAGTGTTTCTGCCCCTTTTAGGATGTGAATCTTGCTAGAAGGGTTATTAATCCCCTGCAGCTGAGGGAGGATTAGGCCATCTGTCATGGATCCTCACCTGAAAATGAAAATTTTAACAACAACCACTTATAACAGGTACAGTAGTGACCAGGCACTGGATAAGGCTCTTGACCTGAATTTGTTATCACATTCATTGTTACAGCCCTAAACTTTTGACATTTCTATTTTTCCCAACTTGTTCATGTAGGACCAGGTCTCAGAGGGTCAAAATGACATGTTGAAGTTCAGATAATTAGTGAAGAACAGAATCTGTCTGCCTCCAAAGCCGAAGTTTGTGTCCCAGATGACATTCTATCTTGAGCTTTCAATGACATATGTTTTTACTTCTCCGCCTTAACAAAATTACCATAAATAAAGAGTGAAAATAAGATAGACAGACAAAAATACTGGACACCCTGAAATTGTCCTCAATCCTTATTTAGGGTGTCCCAGCATGGGTGATATTCAATTTCCTTACTTAAAACAATTTGAATTCATTTTCAGGAGTTAAAATTTGACAAGCTGCTATAAGAACACACTCCAGTGGAGTCTGGGACTCAGCCGCCTAGCATGCCTGCCATGGTCTTATTTTGTTCTTCTTCTGTTTGCCTGGAGTGATTTGTCCTTTATAAACCAGCCTCATCTGGGAATAGTGTGCATTTGTTAATTACCTTTACAGAGCTAGCAGATGGTGCAGAAATCACTGTATTGTTTGTGGATCCAAGCCAAGAAAAGAGAGAGGGAGAGACGGAAAGAGGGAGGCATCTGTTTATTTGTTTAATTTCTTTGTAAGGAAATGGTGGGTATAAAAATAAAACTGTTCATCACTGGACATTTCAAAATGAGGAACACTTTCACTGTTACATAAATATGTTTTAAAATAAAATTATTCTTCAATCCCCAAAGACTTGGTAAACTAAAGAAGTATTTGAAACCAGGAACTGGCCATATTGGCCTCAGTGAGGGTCCATCAGCCAGTGTTGGATAATGGCCAATTTACCTGTCAGAGGTAAATGACACAGCTCCATCATAATCCTGATCCTGGGTCTGGAAAACCACCCAGCAAGGTAGATCCCCCAAGAGGTTCTTACCATGCGCCCCTCACCCTCACTTCTTCTCCACCAGCCAAAGGCCAGATGAGTTTCAAATTAGCAGAGGATAGTAGCCTCTCTTTTTACAAAAGTACTGAATATATGTCTACACCATTCTTCCTAGAATTAGAGAATATTCCAGGTGGAAAAGCTCTCAAAACCAGCTTGGTTGGATCCCCTCAATTTCAATGATTAAGACACTGGAACCCAGAGTAGGGAAGGGCTTTACTACACGTCACAAGGTTATTAATGGCAGGGCCAGACTCAGAAGTGAGGCAACCACATCTCTCGTGGATCATACATATGCCAGGTGAGCAGAAGAGGGGGAGGGCCAGGAATGGTCTGAGAACGCTGCATGGTTCCAGAAGCAAAGTCTGAGAAACTACCTGCTATGGAAGGGCCCTATGTGATCATGTACATGGAGGTAAGCAGCACATAAGTTCTGGCTGTGGGAAGTGGGGCAAGAAAGGTCATTTGGGATCTGATTGGGAAGGGGCCCTGTCATAAAGATGTGGCACCAACAGATGTAAGTTAGGAACAGTCATGGTTAGGTCTGTGTGGTGGCAATGTAAGGACAGGCTGGTGGGAGACAAGACGGGGAGAGACGCCACCAGGGAAGGAAATGAGAAGGATCTGACTCCAGGTGGTAGAACCAGGAATAGAGAGGGTTTTTTTTGTCTCCCCGCCCTCCACAGGAACCTTTCTGCTCAAGGTCACTCATGATCTTGAGCTTGCTAAATCCAACGATCAGTTCTTGGACCTGACTTTTCTTGACACAGTTAACCACTGCTTTCTTCTTCAAAAATGTTTCTTTTCTTAGGCTCCATGATACTGCACTCTACTGGTTTTCCTCCTTCCTCAGAGGCTAGACCTAAGGTTGGTTTGGCTCCCTCTGTTGTGTTTCTTTTCTTTTTCATTTTTTTAAAGATCTTATTTTAATCACCTGGTCCTCATCACAGGTGCTCTCCTTAATCCCCATCACCTATTTCACCCATTCCACTCCATTGTTTCTAAGCAGCAATGACCACACATCTTTCTCATTAGTCCTTACCAGGACTTTAAGTATCATCTGTGTGTGAATAACTTCAAATCGTATCTTTCTGGTACTGATCTTTGCCTTCAAATTCATGTGCATATATTCAGCTTACCATTTAAAAACCAAATGGATCTCTGGAACACAGAATTATATATAGGAGAATCTTCAGTTCATTACACACTGTGAGAGTCAGGCCTCATAATGAGCCCCTATGAGCCCACAGGGCAGCTCATGAGCTAGGACTTTGGCAAAACTAGAACTGTTTACACCCATTTATTTGCTTTTTGTCTCTTCATTTCCCTGTCCATCTCACCCTGAGGTAACAGCTGTCCTAAATTTTGTATTTGTTATTTCCTTGGGTTTTTTATGAACACAGTTTTTATCACATATATGTATATGCCTAAAAGTGACATTTTGGGGGGGGGGGCTTCAGTTCTTACTGAACTGTATTCAAAAAGTGTCATGCTGTATGTGATCTTCAATGAACATTATGTTACTAAGATCTATCTATATCATTCTATGTAAACTCATCCAATTATTTCTATTGCTATCCTATATTCTATTGTCTAAATATAACACTGATTATTTATCCACTTTCCTGTCAATAGAATTTGGGTTGTTTCTTGATTTCTATTAAAATCATCACCTTTATGAGTATATTGTCATGGCTGCTGCTACACATGAATAAGAGATTCATTTAGGGTTATAGCCTGGAGTGAAAGTGCTCCTACCTAAGACAGATGAATGACCAAATTTACATCATAATAACAAATTATTTTTCCAAAATAGTTCAAGTCACATTTTCACCAGCAGTGTAGATAGATTATTTTTGCTCCATATCCTCATCAACACTTGCTATTATCAAACTTTGAAAATTTCATCAGTTACATAAGTATAAAATTACATCTTATTAGGACCTTGATGCATTTTCCTGCTTACAAAGGAGGCCAAACAACTCTTCATAAGTTTACTAATTACATATATTTTTGCTTATAATATGTATTTCCTTGTATTTTTCCAATTTTCCTATTGTTTTGTTAATCATACAGTAGTTGAATTATAAAAGTTCTTTATACATTTTGATATTTTATATTTTGATGTTAATCCTTTATTGGTTATATGTAGCATATATGTATTACAGTTTACAGGTTGACACTTAATTTTGCTTCATGTTCATCTTTTTCTCAATGAATTTCTTAATTATATGTACATTGTTGTTCTCTTATAATTAGTGCTTTTGTGTCTTAAAAAAAAAATCTTTCCCCACTCTAAATGGAGAAAGATATTCCTCAATGTATTACATAAAAGTTTTTACTTTGGTACTTCAGTTCTTAATTCATTTTTTGTTTCCCCCCCTCCATAGGGACCTCTCTGCTCAAGGTCACTCATGATCTTCAGCTTGCCAAATCCAACCATCAGTTCTTGTAGTTGCAATTCACTTGTAGTATATGGTGTGAGGTACTGATTCAGTTTCACTTTTTTCCCTCCCAATATGAGCCACCATTTTGTCAACACTATTAAGTAGCTTCTTACTGATTTCCTCACAGATGAGCTGTGCCATTCCCATCCTTATTTTTTTTAATTTTTTATTTATTTCTTATTTTTTTATAAACATATAATGTATTTTTATTCACAGGTCTGTGAATCGCCAGGTTTACACACTTCACAGCACTCTCCATAGCACATACCCTCCCCAATGTCCATAACCCCTCTCCCCTTCCCCCAACCCCCCCTCCCCCCAGCAACCCCCAGTTTGTTTTGTGAGATTAAGAGTCACTTATGGTTTGTCTCCCTCCCGGTCCCATCTTGTTTCATTTATTCTTCTCCTATCCCCCTAAACCCCATGTTGCATCTCCACGTCCTCGTATCAGGGAGATCATATGATAGTTGTCTTTCTCCGATTGACTTATTTCACTAAGCATGATACCCTCTAGTTCCATCCATGTCGTTGCAAATGGCAAGGTTTCATTTCTTTTGATGGCTGCATAGTATTCCATTGTGTATATATACTACATCTTCTTTATCCATTCATCTGTTGATGGACATCTAGGTTCTTTCCATAGTTTGGTTATTGTAGACATTGCTGCTATAAACATTCAGGTGCACGTGCCCCTTCGGATAACTATGTTTGTATCTTTAGGGTAAATACCCAGTAGTGCAATTGCTGGGTCATAGGGTAGTTCTATTTTCAACATTTTGAGGAACCCCCATGCTGTTTTCCAGAGTGGTTGCACCACCTTGCATTCCCACCAACAGTGTAAGAGGGTTCCCCTTTCTCCGCATCCTTGCCAGCATCTGTCATTTCCTGACTTGTTAATTTTAGCCATTCTGACTGGTGTGAGGTGATATCTCATTGTGGTTTTGATTTGTATTTCCCTGATGCCGAGTGACATGGAGCACTTTTTCATGTGTCTGTTGGCCATCTGGATGTCTTCTTTGCAGAAATGTCTATTCATGTCCTCTGCCCATTTCTTGATTGGATTGTTTGTTCTTTGGGTGTTGAGTTTGCTAAGTTCCGTATACATTTTGGACACTAGCCCTTTATCTGATATGTTGTTTGCAAATATCTTCTCCCATTCTGTCAGTTGTCTTTTGGTTTTGTTAACTGTTTCCTTTGCTGTGCAAAAGCTTTTGGTCTTGATGAAATCCCAATAGTTCATTTTTGCCCTTGCTTCCCTTGCCTTTGCCGATGTTCCTAGGAAAATGTTGCTGTGGCTGAGGTCGAAGAGGTTGCTGCCTGTGTTCTCCTCAAGGATTTTGATTGATTCCTTTCTCACATTGAGGTCCTTCATCTATTTTGAGTCTAATTTCATGTGTGGTGTAAGGAAGTGGTCCAATTTCATTTTACTGCATGTGGCTGTCCACTTTTCCCAGCACCATTTATTGAAGAGGCTGCCTTTTTTCCATTGGACATTCTTTCCTGCTTTGTCAAAGATTAGTTGACCATAGAGTTGAGGGTCTATTTCTGGGCTCTCTATTCTGTTCCATTGATTGGTGTGTCTCTTTTTGTGCCAGTACCATGCTGTCTTGATGATGACAGCTTTGTAATAGAGCTTGAAGTCCAGAATTATGATGCCACCAACTTTGGCTTTCTTTTTCAATATTCCTTTGGCTATTCAAGGTCTTTTCTGGTTCCGTATAAATTTTAGGATTATTTGTTCCATTTCTTTGAAAAAAAAAAAAAAAGGATGGTATTTTGATAGGGATTGCATTAAATGTGTAGACAGCTTTGGGTAGCATAGACATTTTCACAATATTTGTTCTTCCAATCCAGGAGCATGGAACATTTTTCCATTTCTTTGTGTCTTCCTCAATTTCTTTCATGAGTCCTTTATAGTTTTCCGAGTGTAGATTCTTTGACTCTTTGGTTAGGTTTATTCCTAGGTATCTTATAGTTTTGGGTGCAATTGTAAATGGGATTGACTCCTTAATTTCTCTTTCTTCTGTCTTGTTGTTGGTGTACAGAAATGCAACTGATTTCTGTGCATTGATTTTATACCCTGACACTTTACTGAATTCCTGTACAAGTTCTAGCAGATTTGGAGTGGAGTCTTTTGGGTTTTCCACATATAGTATCATATCATCTACAAAGAGTGATAGTTTGACTTCTTCTTTGCCAATTTGGATGCCTTTAATTTCTTTTTGTTGTCTGATTGCTGAGGCTAAGACTTCTAGTACTATGTTGAATAGCAGTGGTGATAATGGATATCCCTGCCGTGTTCCTGACCTTACCGGAAAAGCTTTCAGTTTTTCTCCATTGAGAATGATATTTGCAGTGGGTTTTTCATAGATGGCTTTGATAATATTGAGGTATGTGCCCTCTATCCCTACACTTTGAAGAGTTTTGATCAGGAAAGGATGCTGTACTTTGTCAAATGCTTTTTCAGCATCTATTGAGAGTATCATATGGTTCTTGTTCTTTCTTTTATTAATGTGTTGTTATCACATTGATTGATTTGTGGATGTTGAACCAACCTTGCAGCCCTGGAATAAATCCCACTTGATCGTGGTGAATAATCCTTTTAATGTACTGTTGAATCCTATTGGCTAGTATTTTGGTGAGAATTTTTGCGTCTGTGTTCATCAAGGATATTGGTCTGTAGTTCTCTTTTTTGGTGGGATCCTTGTCTGGTTTTGGGATCAAGGTGATGCTGGCCTCATAAAATGAGTTTGGAAGTTGTCCTTCCATTTCTATTTTTTGGAACAGTTTCAGGAGAATAGGAATTAGTTCTTCTTTACATGTTTGGTAGAATTCCCCTGGGAAGCCATCTGGCCCTGGGCTTTTGTTTGTTTGGAGATTTTTGATGACTGTTTCCATCTGCTTACTGGTTATGGGTCTGTTCAGGTTTTCTATTTTTCCTGGTTCAGTTGTGGTAGTTTATATGTCTCTAGGAATGCATCCATTTCTTCCAGATTGTCAAATTTGTTGGTGTAGAGTTGCTCATAGTATGTTCTTATAATTGTCTGTATTTCTTTGGTGTTAGTTGTGATCGCTCCTCTTTCATTCATGATTTGATTTATTTGGGTCCTTTCTCTTTTCTTTTTCATAAGTCTGGCCAGGGGTTTATCAATCTTATTGATTCTTTCAAAGAACCACCTCCTAGTTTCATTGATTTTTTTCTTTTTTTCTTTTTTTTGGTTTCTATTTCATTGATTTCTGCTCTGATCTTTATGATTTCTCTTCCGCTGGGTTTAGAGTTTCTTTATTGTTCTTTCTCCAGCTCCTTTAGGTGTAGGATTAGGCTGTGTACTTGAGACCTTTCTTGTTTCTTGAGAAAGGCTTGTACCACTATGTATTTTCCTCTCAGGACTGCCTTTGTTGCGTCCCACAGATTTTGAATCGTGTTTTCATTATCATTTGTTTCCATGATTTTTTTCAATTCTTCTTTAATTTCCTGGTTGACCCATTCATTCTTTAGAAGAATGCTGTTTAGTCTCCATGTATTTGGGTTCTTTCCAAATTTCCTCTTGTGATTGAGTTCTAGCTTCAGAGCATTGTGGTCTGAAAATATGCAGGGAATGATCCTAATCTTTTGATACCAGTTGAAACCTGATTTAGGACCCAGAATTTGATCTATTCTGGAGAATGTTCCATGTGCACTTGAGAAGAATGTGTATTCTGTTGCTTTGGGGTGAAATGTTCTGAATATATCTGGGATGTCCATCTGGTCCAGTGTGTCATTTAAGGCCTTTATTTCCTTGTTTATCTTTTGCTTGGATGATCTGTCCATTTCAGTGAGGGGAGTGTTAAAGTCCCCTACTATTATTGTATTATTATTGAGGCATTTCTTTGATTTTGTTATTAATTGGTTTATATAGTTGACTGCTCCCATGTCAGGGGCATTGATATTTAAAATTGCTAGATCTTGTTGGACAGACCCTTTGAGTATGATATAGTGTCCTTCCTCATCTCCTATTATAGTCTTTGGCTTAAAATCGAATTGATCTGATATAAGGATTGCCACCCCAGCCCATTAGCATGGTAAATTGTTTTCCACCCCCTCACTTTAAATCTGGAGGTGTCTTCGCGTCTAAAATGAGTTTCTTGTAGGCAACATATAGATGGGTTTTGTTTTTTTTATCCATTCGGATACCCTGTGTCTTTTGATTGGGGCATTTAGTCCATTAACATTCAGGGTAACTATTGAGAGATATGAATTTAGTGCTATTATGTTGCCTGTAAGGTGACTGTTACTGTATATTGTCTCTGTACCTTTCCGATCTACTACTTTTAGGCTCTCTCTTTGCTTAGAGGACCCCTTTCAATATTTCCTGTAGACCTGGTTTGGTGTTTGCAAATTCTTTCAGTTTTTGTTTGTCCTGGAAGCTTTTTATCTCTCCTTCTATTTTCAATGATAGCCTAGCTGGATAGAGTATTCTTGGCTGCATGTTTTTCTCGTTTAGTGCTCTGAATATATCATGCCAGCTCTTTCTGGCCTGCCAGGTCTCTGTGGATAAGTCTGCTGTCAATCTAATATTTTTACCATTCTTTTCCTGGGCTGCTTTCAGGATTTTCTCTTTGTCACTAAGACTTGTAAATTTTACTATTAGGTGACGGGGTGTGGGCCTATTCTTGTTGACTTTTAGGGGGGTTCTCAGCACCTCCTGAATTTTGATGCTTGTTCCCTTTGCCATATTAGGGAAATTCTCTCCAATAATTCTCTCCAATAGACCTTCTGCTCCCCTCTCTCTTTCTTCTTCTTCTGGAATCCCAATTATTCTAATGTTGTTACATCTGATGATGTCACTTATTTCTTGAATTCTCCCCTCGTGGTCCAGCTGTTTGTCCCTCTTTTGCTCAGCTTCTTTATTCTCTGTCATTTGGTCTTCTATATCACTAATTCTTTCTTCTGCCTCATTTATCCTAGCAGTGAGAGCCTCCATTTTTGATTTCACCTCATTAATAGCTTTTTTGATTTCAAGTTGGTTAGATTTTAGTTCTTTTATTTCTCCAGAAAGGGCTTTTTGTATCTCCAGAGAGAGTTTCTCTAATATCTTCCATGCCTTTCTCGAGCCTGGCTAGGTCCTTCAGAATTGTCATTCTGAACTCTATGTCTGAAAAGACATATTACCAATGTCTGTATTGATTAGGTCCTTAGCCTTCGGTACTGCCTCTTGTTCTTTTTTTTTGTGGTTAATTTTTCGGCCTTGTCATTTTGTCCAGATAAGAGTATAATGAAGTAGCAAGTAAAATACTAAAAGGGTGGCAACGTCCCCCCAAAATGAGCTTTAACCAAATCAGAAGAGACCCCAAATTGTGGGGAGGGAGAAAGGGGATAAAAAGAGGTTCAGAAAAAAAAAAAGAAAAAAATTTTAAAAAGATAACAAATAAAGAAAAATATATGTATTAGATAAACTAGTTAAAAAACGTTAAAAAAAGAAAAGGGTAAAAGTTTAAAAAAATTTAGCAGAAGAAGAAAAAAGAAAGAAAGAAAATTGAAAATAAATTAACCGCAAGACTAAAGAATCATGGGGAGAAAGGCATGAGTTCCGTGCTTTGCTTTCTCCTCCTCTGGAATTCCGCTGCTTCCTAGGTATTGAACCTGCTTTCCTTGGTAGATGAACTTCGTCCTGGCTGGATTTTTTATTGATCTTCTGGGGGAGGGGCCTGTTGTAGTGACTCTCAAGTGTCTTTGCCCGAGGCAGAATTGCACCACCCTTACCGGGGCCGGACTAAGTAATCTGCTCGGGTTCACTTTCGGGAGCTTTTGTTCTCTGAACGCTTTCCGTAGAGTTCTGGAGGATGGGAATGAACATGGTAGCCTCCCTGTCTCTGGCCCGGAGGAGCCGAGAGCCCGGGACCCCACTCCTCAGTGCGCCCCCAGAGAACAGCGCCAAATCACTCCCGTATCCCTGGCCTCCAGCCACGCTCTGAGGTCACCCAGCCTGCGACCGGCTCAAGGTAACCCCGAGCTGAGAGCTCAGACCTTGGCTCTGTAGCCGGCTTCCCTGCTCTAATACCTGCGAGCTCTGCGACACTCCGACACCCCCGATCCCTCTGTGACCCTGCGGGACCTGGGGCCACGCTGATCCCGCGTGGGCTTCACCCCAGTTTAGCCTCTGGAGCAATGTCCCTAAGTGGAGCAGACTTTTAAAAGTCCTGATTTTGTGCTCTGTTGCTCCGCCACTTGCAGGGAGCCACCCCCCTCCCCCTCCCCGTGGTCTATTTTCCCGTTGTTTTGGATTCACTTTTCTGCCAGTCCTACCTTTCAGAAAGTGGTTGATTTTCTGTTTCTAGAATTGCTGTTCTTCTTCTCTTCTATCTCCCGTTGGATTTGTAGGTGTTTGCAATGTTTAGATAAGCTATCAAGCTGATCTCCTGCTACCTGATGTAGTCTCAGCCTGCTACTTCTCCACCATCTTGACTCTTCCACCTCCATTCCCATCCTTATGTTAGAAGACATATATGTGTACCTTAGTTTCTGGGATCTCTATTTTTTTCTAACTGGATAAATGCATTTTATCATTTTAGTCCACTGATTTGTCCACTTTCCTTTTATTCTGGTAACAGATTTCTTTGTTTCTTTTCAGAAACTGCCCCTTCCCTACCTATCAGCCTCCCCTTAAATGTGCACATATGATCCAGGTTGGTCAGTTAGCATTCTTCTGAACAAGATGGTTAGTTTAAAATTGGTCGTATGAATATGATTAATTAAAAAACCAGCGCTAAAGAAAGCATAGCTGGATGAGAAGAGAGGTAACCACTTCTCCATAGCCTTTGAGCACCTTGATCGAACCTAAAGCAATTTACCCCTTGAACTGTTCAATTGCATAAGCTGGTGAAGTCTCCTTATTGTTCAGCATGCTTGAGGAAGGTTTTTTCTCTCTTGCATTTAACAAACAAAGATGGCTATACCACATATACAGGTGAATTGAGGGAATATCTATGGGCAGAGTCAGTATTCTCAAATAATCTATCTCCCTCTGCTCCCACTCAGAGACAAATGGGAGATAGACTGAGTTTCCAAAGTACTAAGGAACAGATGTTTTCAAGTCCTTTTTAAAATGCAGAAACCATTAGGTAGGTAAAATTCAATGCAGAAATCCCATACAGAAAATGCATAAAAGTAGGGTTCCTGTGTTGAGAATGCTATGAGGACTCACACAAATCTCCCCACATTGGCTTAAGAGCAGTTTCCAGTTCCACAGTGGATGGATAGTATATTTTATTTTGAAGAATTTCCTCAGCAGGTCTTACCAGACCATTAAAAAATCAAAAGTGATTTTGGTTTCAGAGTGTATGACCTTAGGCTGGTCAGCCTGACAATAGCAGATAACAGGGCAGCGATCTCTGGAAGCCATTCTCAATCCATGAATGGCTATCAGCATGGGGAGAATGCTGACTTTTCTGTCCCTTGTAGCACAGAGGGAGAGCAAGCAGAGAGGCTTTTTGTTAGACTAAGAGTTATAGCAGAGTTGGGGGACCTGAGAGTCCCTGCACCCAATTTCATTGCCCTTTCACTCTGCCTCCACATTTATGACTCTTTCCTCTTGCCCTCATGGCCTCAGCATGTTAATGGTCTCCTAACAGGAGGGTGCAAATCAGCCTTCCTTTGCAGTTGGGTTTGAAGTCACATTTCCCAAGAGTAACCCACTTATCATCTGGGATCCCTTCATCCCTTGAAGTCTTGGTAACTTGGTTCAAATCCCATAATTCCATGGCCAGTGGGAGTCCAAAGTCTTCTCCCACATTTATTTATTTCTGAAGTGCCTAAATTATGTCAGGTTCCTCTGCCTTAGGAAAAACATGGAAGGCTTATGGGAAAATCTGAAGTGAAACAAACCTGAAAGGGAGAGAAAATAGGGTAAATGACAGAATAAAAATTCAAAATGACCTTGAGAAACAAAAGCCACGTTGAAATAAGCATCATGAGATTGCACAGGGATAAATGCAAGACTCTCCATTTCAAGTTCTTTTTTTTTTTTTAATTAAAAGATTGAATGAATGAATGAATGAATGAATGAATATAGCTATGCTTAAAAATAAGAAATGGAAATCTCCTTGGACAGAGGAAACTAGCACCACTGATGATCCAGCCCCTCCCTCATGGAGAGCTCCTGTAGGGGGGTGACACCTTTCAAAGACACAGGCAGGGCAAAAGGAAAGTCCTATATTTTAGTTCCAAATTTTTGTTGAGAATAAAGCATCTAGGGCAATCAAGATCTAGTTTAGCTACAGACCAGGCTTTCCATCATCTGTCAGTGAAAGTCAAAATTATCCTGACGTCGCATGTGAGCTTTTTTATGACTTCTAATTATTTTACATTCTTAATTCCATACTTGCCTTTATTGTGAATAAAGCATGCTTGCAACAAAACTACTATTTAGAAAGCTGACCATATACGCAACATCATTAGGAGTTTTAAGTTCTAGATCAAAGGAAGTGACAAGCCTGCATTGTTCTGCACTAATTAAACCTTACCTGGAATTCATTTTGTGTCTAGTTCTAAGCCTTACATTTGCAATGAGACAATGACAAGGCGAAGAAATAATCCAGCATGTGGGTGGGGGACTCACCCACAAATGAAGATGTGTTTCTTGTGACACTTAGATCCATTTTGGTCAGAAAAATCTTTAAGCTCCTTTGAGTGCTATTTTCAAATGTTTAAAAGGCTAAATATGGATGATATTCAGACCTATTTCAGAAGAAAAACTTGGGCCAATGGGTAAACCTTGCAGGAAGTGGATTCAGATCTGCTAGGAGTGACAGCTGGCTTTCTGGACTTGGAAGCACCCACCTGTAGAAACATATGAGAAACATGACCCTGTGCCTGGGAGGGTCTAAGTTATTAGAAATGTAACCTTCTCTTAGAGACAATCAGCAAGTTCTAGCATTTCTTAGAGATGTCCAGAAATGCCAAAAAGAACTGGAGGTTATCAGGAAAGGGGAAATAAGAGACAGGAGGATATAAGGAAGATGGTATTAACATTAGATTCTGAAATCTGTTCAATGGTCTTTCCTTTATTGTCTTTTTTCAACTTTTAAAATACCTCTTTAATAAGGTGTTAACATTAATTCACACTAACATGTAAATGACTTCTAAGAATCCAGTCTTCTCTTCCTATAGCCATTGTTTACTAGTAAGTGACAAAACCTGAAACCAACTAATGGACTATGGAGTCAAATCATTAGCCAGATATGGAGGGAGAGATTAAGGGTTAGGTTTGGGAGTAAATATGCCCAAAGGTTGATGACAAATAGCAGAAATGGGTTCTCCCTTCAGCACACAATGAGCTCACAGAATTGAGGATCAACAACTAAGCCACAGGAGAGACAGAGAAGAGAGCGGCCCCAAGAGCCTGGGAAGGAAGAGCGGGTGAGCCTTTCTTCCATGGCTACTGCTACAGAGCTCAACTCTAACTGTCACCCATCTCTGCCACATCTCTGAGTCCCAGCTTAACACTCAGCATCCCAAGAGAGAAAATGATGACCTAGCTTGGGTCACAGGACCACCCTGGGTTACTCAGTGTAGGGAGAGGCATTTTAAAAGTAAGACACCCAGATGTAGGAGACGGTATAAAAGAAGAATAATGGGGCTTACAAGGACCTGAAACCACATCACACAAATAAAGTTTGAGAGACCCCTTGCACCACCAATGAACTGGGTCTTGTCACCACTATGATTCACAGGTACCCACAGTCCATGAACCCTTGCTCTTGATCACTTCACTGGCTGAGTGACCACCATGTGGCCTCTCTGATGCTCCAGCTGCTGAGCACCAGCCAGTATTCCCTGTCCCAGGGTTTCCTTTCTGTGTAGGACTCTCCTCACTCTTGATGGCCTTAGGACTTCTTACTTGAGTTCATAGATGATGGGACAGAGGTAACTGCATCCATAAAGCCCCTGCTCAATTCAGTATTTTCACGGAATCCACTTTTATTTTTGAGATTTGCAGTTGTGTTTAATGTTTCACGCCTTTGGTGGCATGAGGTAAGATACAAATAAATATTGCTTTTTAGAGATCAGAGTCAGGGTGGAAGTCAGGGCAGTGAGAAGAACCACAGTCTTTCCCTCCTTCTCCCTCCACGTCCAGGTCTGAGTTAACAGCTTCATGGTGCCCACCACATCATAAGTGCACAATAAATCTTACCTGGTGATAGATCTAGGGGCCCAGGCTTTTACTCCTTATGACCAACGACCAGGGCCAGACCCAGGTCTTGTGAGTCTGAGGCTTACACAGTTTGGCAGACTCTCTGGGAAAAAGAATACAAATTTTGCAATTATTATAAAAACAGAAGACATGAGGAATCTAGCTTGCAGGTTCATGCAAGTGAGGGCCCTGAGACAGAAGTTTCTAATTTTCACAGTAAGTTCTCCTCTGCTCAAAACCAGCCAGATGGGTGACATTCATAACATCTCATAGAAAAGAGCTAGTTAAGGGGAAGAGTTAAGCCTAGCCTGTGTTCCTGCATCTGATTTCATCCCATGGCACTACGAGGAGGGTTTGTTACTTTTCTGTGGCTGCCATAACAAATGACCACAAACTTGTGATTTGGAGCAACAGAAAGTAATTTTTTCACAGTTCTAGATGCCAGAAATCTGAAATCAAGGTGTTGGTGGGGGCTCATTTCTCTACACAGGCTCTGGGGGAGAATCTGTTCCATACCCCATCTAGCTGCTGGTGGCTGGACACCAATCTCTACCTCTGCCTTCACATCCACCCTCCTCTGTGTATTTCTTACAAGAACACCTGTCATCGGATTTAAGGCCCACCTGGAATATTCCAGATGGTCTTATCTCAAGATCTAAATTTAATTACACTTGCAAAGTCCCTTTTTCAAAATAATCTTATATTCACAGGTTCTAAGGATTAGGATTAGGACATGGAATATCTTTTGGAGAGCCACCATTCAATGTACTCCAGAACAAATTTATCTTCATTTTGCTGAGGCTCAGAGAGGTTAAGACACTTCCCAACATCACACAGCCGAGAAGGGGTGGAGCCAGGACTTAAAACTGGGCAGACTGCCTCACCCAAGGTCCTAACCTAACCTAACCTTAACCTAATTTTAACAGCAACTAAAAATTATAAACCAATGACCAGATCAAGGAGGCTTCAAATGAATGAACAGTTTTATAGAATTACAGTGGTTACCCAGATTTTAAATATTCAGAATGTTTTATAGAAAATTGTGGATTTCCAGCTATAAAACAATAACAACCAAAAGACACTGCAGCCTGGTCACAGCATATCTTCATGGCAACAATTGGCTGATGCCTAAGGGGTGGCAGCCCCTTTCAGATAGAACATAAATGTTTTGCTCAGTATTCCCCAGTCCTCACCATGCCCTCTTATTTCCCTATAGTCTCCACTCATTTACTTCACTTGCTGGAAAAATGAGAGGAGTTGAACTGAGATTCTCTGCATAAACAGAAGGTTGCAGAATTGAATTCCAGATCCTGTACAATTTCAAGACTTCTTCTAGGAAGTCTCCCCTTGATTTCTATCCTCTCCAAGGCTCATGGAGTTGTCTCCCTCCTCTGCACTTCTACACTTTTTTTTTTTAAAAGATTTATTTATTTGACAGAGAGAGATCACAAGTAAGCAGAGAGGAGGCAGAGAGAGAGGAGGAAGCAGGCTCCCTGCCAAGCAGAAGAGCCCGATGTGGGGCTCGATCCCAGGACCCTGAGATCATGACCTGAGCTGAAGGCAGAGGCTTAACCCACTGAGCCACCCAGGTACCCCTGCACTTCTACACTTTATAAGCCATGCCAAGCTCCTTGGCTTTGACCTTAAGCTATGTGTAATATCAACCATACCCTTGTCCTTAAGAACTGATGGCTTCTAGTTTAGTGTCTTCCTTTTTTCAGCAGGTCCAGTTTCTGTAGACTGAGCCTGGGCTACACTGGCCTTCTCTTGGTTCCATAAATGCCGAGTGGACTCACATGTCAGGCCTTGGCACTTTCATTCTTACCTAGCTCTGCTTGCATTTGAAACTCTGTTTAAATCCTGTATCTTACCCTGATTCAGCCAAACCAACTGTAAGAAGGCATGGTGGAGGGGCACCTGGGTGGCTCAGCGGGTTAAGCCTCTGCCTTCAGCTCAGGTCATGATCTCAGGGTCCTGGGATCTAGCCCCGCATCGGGCTCTCTGCTTAGGGGGGAGCCTGCTTCCTCCTCTCTCTCTGCCTGCCTCTCTGCTTACTCGTGATCTCTCTCTGCCAAATAAATAAATTAAAAAAACAAACAAACAAACAAACTCACAAACT
Source organism: Meles meles (assembly GCF_922984935.1). Lineage (NCBI taxonomy): Eukaryota > Metazoa > Chordata > Mammalia > Carnivora > Mustelidae > Meles > Meles meles. The sequence goes on from NC_060067.1 coordinate 58,593,815, forward strand.
CATGGAAGACCATTTGGATTTAAAAAAAAAAAGAAGGCATGGTGGAGAAAAGAAGTGGAAATTTGACTATAGTCTTGGTACTGAACAATATTAAGAAATAACCACTCATCTTTAAGGTGTATTAATGATACTTTGACTTTATTGTTGCTGTTTTAGTCCTCTTTTGTTAGAAATGCTGAAGTTTTATGGGAGAAACGATGTGATGTCTTGGATTTGCTGCAAAATATTACAACAACAGCAAAACGTCTAGGAAGCAGAAGTGAGGTAAAAGAAAGGAGGTAGCCCAAATGTTGGTAACTATGGAAGCAAGCTGTGTCATGGGTATATGGGTATTTGTTATATTATGTGTGCTTAAAAATTTTCATAATAAAAAGATATGTTGTGTGTAAAAAACTGAACATCACATTTTCCTAGAGGCCTCTAGCTGCTTAGCCTAAAGTAGCTACATAGCCATTCACTGCAACAAAACCCTCTTTTCATTCCCTCTGCACCTCCCTCTGCCTCTTTCTTCATTGTTCTTCTGATTGGGCTTGTGTATGTGAACATGTGTGTGCGTTTCCTTGTATCTCCTCTTCACACTTGACCTCACAGAATTTAAGTCTGGCTCCTCGAAATAGAATTTGTACAGCACAGCAAAGGTTCATTTCTTTCCCTCTGTTTACTAGTACATCTCTAAAGGGCTTTATAGCACTAGCTAGCATGTGGTAGGTGCTCAATAATTGCTTGTTGATTCAATGAATCCAGACTTGAAGCCTCCAGAGACTGTGTCCACTTACCTGTGCATCAACATGGCTCCTATCATGAATGATGGCTCAGGAACTGATCCCTTTGTAAATGCTCAGGTGCCCTGAGCCCCACTTACAACAGGCTTGTCTAAAGCTCCTACTCTTTCTTGGGCTTGTGTCTGAAATCAGCATGGGGACTATGTAGGCAATCTTGGGGAGTAGAGGGCAGTTTCTTAAAATAATGCTTTAAGAATTTCGGAGGTATTTATTTATTTATTTTTTAAGATTTTATTTATTTATTTGAGAGAGAGAGAGGGAGAGAGAGAACAAGCAGAGGAGAAGGGCAAGGGTAGAGAGGGAAGCAGGTTCCCCACTGAGCAGGGAGCCCAATGCAGGGTTCCATCCCTGGACCCTGGGATCATGACCTGAGCCAAAGGCAGATGCTTAACTGACTGAGCAACCCAGGTGCCCCTTCTCTGAAAGTATTTCTAAATTATTCTTCTTACACATTTTTAAATGCCTATTAAATTGTCTCTATAGAACAACACACATTAAGCTGCCTTACAGATTAAACTTTAACTCAGCTGAGGCCATCAGTGAGTTACTTTGGACTGCCAGATTATCTCATCTTGGCGAAGGCCTCATATTCAAGCTTTCCTGGTGTTTTGATGTGTGTATCTGAACTCTTGCAATGTAGCATTGGTTTGAAAAGTCTCTTGTGTTTTGTTTCTTTTTCTTTTTAATTCAGGTTCAATCTGATCCTCTCAGGTAAAACTGTATATATAGGAAACCTTATACATCACACATTTAAATGATTATATATTAGGCAAGGAAAGTTGAAAGGTAAGACATGCCATAATGACAATAATCCCAACATAGGCAACTTCTAAGACAATTATACATTTTAAGGGCTACTGATATGACTTAGATGTTTGAGTTTATGATAAAAAATGTGGGGGTGCCTGGGTAGATTAGTTGGTTAAGCATCTGACTCTTGATTTTGGCTCAGGTCGTGATCTTGTCATGAGATTAAGGCCCACATTGGGTTCCTTGCTCCGCAGGGAGCCTGGTTTTCCCTCTGCCTGCCACTCTTCCTGCTTGTGCTCTCTCTCTCTTTCTCTCTCGCTTTCTGATGAATAAATAAAAATCTTAAAAAAAAAAAAGGATTCTTTCTCTCCCTCTTCCCACATTCTCTGGCTTGCTCAAAATAAAATAAAATAAAAATTTAAAAATGTAATCATAATTAAAAATCAACAGCAATTCAACTCAGTAATATTTGGACTAGTTCTTCTGAAGAATGAGCATGCTGAACTCTAAGATTAGCTATTTAGGTACCGCCAATCCTTTGCAGCTATGTGTCTGGGAGAAAAGACGTTTGATCAGTTCTGTGCAACAAAAACAAAATTCAAAAATAGATCCTGCAGCTCACAGAGAACTATAACTGTCATCTGTGCCCTCGACTTTAATTTTTTGTGCTAATTATAAATGACTCATTGGTTTCACTGTCTTTTAATTTTATGCTATAAGTTTAAACAAATTGGTTCTGTTTATACTAGCATGCCACTTACAGTTTTATACAGACTTCACCCTAGGTAAGATTTTATTTGAAGATAAAACTTCACTGCCAAACAAAAGTGAAAGAAAGCACGGGGTTGGTGCAGAGAACGTGAGTTCAGGGGCAGGTGGTCTTGGAGTGGTGCCCAATAGAGTGGTTGTCCCAGAGCAGGTTTTTCATCAATGCTTACTAGCCAATGGTGACTTTTCCTTGTTCCTGCCTTTAGGAATCAGCTGCCTACATGCACAGCCTTTGAATACCCAGGTTCTTCTGCTTTGCCCTTTGTTTCACAAAGCATTCCATGCGAGAAAGACACCACCCTGCATATCAATGTGGTAGCTATGTTCGAAGCCCAAGAAGATCCTAGAAGATGAGAAACATTCATGAAAAAGTGCTGGGTCATCAGGCCTGCCAGGCTCTGAGCCCATGTAGCCCATGGGCAGTTCAGCTCCTTGAAAAGTTTTGTTTCTCCAAGAGGCCACCAGGACAATGCAGGCCTTATGCTAAGTCAACTGACCGGACCTTACCTCCTTCAACCAACCCCGCCCCCAGCTTCGGGGACTGCCCGTAACCTTCTACCGTGGACAAAGTAACAAAGGCCAGTCTATTTCCCTTCACACTGGAGATGCCATTGGGGGAAACAGAGCATGTTTTCTTCAAAGTCCAAAATATTCAGTTTTCAGCCAGAAGGCCAAACTTGGAATGGGAGGGAGTGGGATCATATGGGAGGCTCAGAGGTGTTGGCAGGTTTTCTAATTTTTGGATGGAACTTGGTCTCTGGTGAGAGCCCTGCTGGGGGTGGGGCTCCAGGAGGAATAAGGCAGCATTGCCAGAACGAGCTGGCTTGAATTATGCACATTCTTGGCAAGACGGGAGAGTCTTTGGATGAGGAAATCTCAAGAAGCTGCAGGGAGGGTAGCCTTTTCTCTCCCTGTGTGTTTGCAAAATCTTAAAGGCAATCACATGCTCTACTAGACTTTAAGCCAGAAAGCGGATTCTCTGCAAAAACAAAGCCAGCAAACAAACCCAAACGTCTTAAATAGGTCATCAGAAAGACATCTCCTTGGCGTTGACAATCAAATTTCCTCTCCACGTTTCACTTGTAGACACAAAATCTGTCTTGTTGCAGTGCTGGGATAGCGTCCTAGTCAGTCTCTCTGGCCCAGAATCATTCTCTCCTGTCTGTTTTGCACGTGACAGGCTGAGTGGCCCCCCTGGGTAACATTTTGATAATCCCATGTCATGGCTTTAACTTTCCATCTCTCTCCATTGCCTAGAAAACAAGCTTAGTCTCTTGACCCTGCCATTCAAAGCCTTCCCCAGTCTGTCCCTAAGATATTTTTTGATCTTAGTTTTCCCTTATTTTCAAATAACTTATTCCCCTATCAGTTTTGCATTCTGTGTCCCACTCATGCCTCCTGCTTTTCACCTCCATGCCTTTCTTGGTGTTGTTCACACTACATCTCCTGCCCCACCCCTCCTTTCCAAGCCCAAGTCCCAGCACTCTAAAATACCTACTTCAGATGCTGCACCTTCTACAAGGCTTCTCAAGAACATTCATTAAGAAAACCAAATTTACCCTAGGGGCCCCTGGGTGGCGTAGTCATTAAGCGTCTGACTCTTGGTTTCAGGGCAGGGCATGATTTCAGAGTCCTGGGACTGAGGTCTGTGTGGGACTCTGTGCTCAATGTGGAGTCTGCTTGAGATTTTCTCTCCCTCTCCCTCTCCCTCTGCCCCCACCCCCAATCCTCTCTCTTTCTCTCTCTCTCTCAAATACACAGATGAGGGTATGTGCTATCTTGAGTGCTGTGAAGTGTGTAAACCTGGCGATTCACAGACCTGTACCCCTGGGGATAAAAATACATTATATGTTTATAAAAAAAAAATTGGAAGGGGAGGAGAACCATAAGAGACTATGGACTCTGAAAAACAACCTGAGGGTTATGAAGGGTCGGGGGTGGGAGGTGGGGGAACAGGTGGTGGGTAATAGGGAGGGCACGTATTGCATGGAGCACTGGGTGTTGTGCAAAAACAATGAATACTGTTACGCTGAAAAAATAAATAAATTTAAAATAAAATAAAAAAATAAATAAATTAAAAAGGAAAACCAAACTTATTCTAGACTTGTCCCTTCGTCTATAAGTGCTGTGACTTGGGACTGGACCCGTAACTTCCCTCAGTTTCCTCAGCTATAAAATAAGGAAAAACTTACAGGATGGTATGAAATTTAATTGAGAAAAACTTACAGAGTTTTTTTTTAGCACAGTGCTTAGCACATAGTGAGTGCTTAAAAAGAGCATTTTAAAATTAATTCTTATGCTTACCATGTTCTATCTTCTTTTACAGTGATAAGAAATGTACTTTATTGCTCCACTCTGCTTTTGAAGGAATTCCTGCAAACCTCTAGAAAGTGTATGAAAAGAATTCACATAATTGATAACAATTTCAGACTTACAGGTTTACCACCACATGACACTTTGTGCTAATTCACATATGGAATCCTTGTGGTAAGTCTAATTTACCACAGACATTTTAACTAGAACCCCAAGTTTCACATCCTTCCTGTTCTGCGGTCAGAATGATAAAGAAGTAGGGGGATGTGCTGGGTATCCAACTTACAGTGTACAACTTTAGTTGTATCAACAACTAAAACAGGACCCTGGTCACACTCTATTAAAGTGATTTTAGGGTAATTTATGGAGTGTCTCAGTGACTGTGTTATTTTCATAGTGATATGGGCTACTGATTGTCCAGTCTAGCCTACTTCTTTATTTATTTATTTATTTATTTGACAGAAAGAGATCACAAGTAGGCAGAGAGGCAGGCAGAGAGAGAGAGAGGAGGAAGCAGGCTCCCTGCCGAGCAGAGATCCCGATGGGGGACTCGATCCCAGGACCCTGGGATCATGACCTGAACCGAAGGCAGAGGCTTAAACCACTGAGCCACCCAGGCGCCCCCAGTCTAGCCTACTTCTACCAAGAAACTATAATAGATAATTTCCTATTAAGCATTCACTAATTGGCAGCCTCTGTTCTCTATACAATCTCATTGAGTCCTTTGAACAACTCTATAAGACAGTTCTATTATTATTGTCATTCAAAGATGAGGAAAGTGAGGCATAAACAATTTAAATAACTTCTCCAAGGTCTTGCAGAGATTAGGCAGTGGAACTAGACATTGGGTGTAAATTATCTAGTTCCAGAGACCACACTCATAATCACCCCACAACTGCTGCTCAGGTACCACCTGTGTGGCTTATACATTTGATATGATTTAGTAAAAACCTCAGTTCATTATGAGTAATATTACATAACTGGTGGAAAGAATAGAGATAACAAATGTATTCACGATGCATGATGCATAGTAGGAGGCTCAATCAATCCTACTTAATGCTCTATTCTAAGAAGATGCTTATTTATGGATTCTAGCATACCCCAGGAAGCTCACAGGGATAGACCAGGGCAATAATGACCAAGATTGCCAGTGATTTTGACATCTTTATGTGATGAACCCTGGTCTCTATTACAGGGATTATACATTAGTCTGCCTTAGTTGAGACTGTGGACAATATGTGGACAATATTTGGGGGGAGCAGGTATGTAAGAGACAACAATCTAGCTCAAATTGGCCAAGACATAAAATTATTTGTTTTCATAAACGAAATATGTAGACTAGAGCCAGTGTTCAAATAATCTTTGTAGAAATCTGTCTTCATCTCCCAGTTCTGATTTCCTCTGGGTTGGTTTATTTCTGTAGGTTGACCAAGATAGTCACTAGAGACCACCTCTCCATACTATAATCAGTTTGGTACATAGACCCGCGCCCTCAGCCAAAGAGAGAACCTCTTTCCTGAACCTTCCATCACTAGTCCTGGGGAACCCATCATTGTCTGGCTTAAGTCACATGCCCATCCCTGCTCACCCTCTACTCAAAGGGAAGTCAGGGTGGAGTTACCAAAAGAAGAAAAAAGAGATCCAGGGAAGGCTACAACAAATCCTTCCCTAAAAAGCACTTTAAACAAAGGTGGAAAATTCCAATCAGTCTAGTGGAGAAAGTTCTTAAGTTTCATTTGGAGAGGGCAAAACCCATTTGAATTGGGGAAATTCCAAATCGGGCCTCAATAACCTCTCATTGTACCTTCCTCGTTCAATTAATATTTATTTATTCAGCACCCACTATACATCTGGTTCTGTGAAAAGAACTGAAGATACAAAAGGGAACAAATACCCCTGCTACCCTCCTAAAGCTCCCAATCCATTGTTGGGGATGGGGGAGGCAAAAATTCTAAATAATCGTCTTGCAGTTTTATAGTCCAGACACAAACAATAACAGAAATACTCAAATGTTAGGTATAAAACTATAAATCACTAGAGGAAGATAGAGCAACATATTTACATAATGAGTTGGAAAGATATGTGTTCACCAAAATCTTTTGGAAAACAGAAGAGTATTTATTTAGAAAAAATGCTTGATCAGCTGCTTGGGCTACATGTAGAGATCCTCAAGGAAGGCTTGCATATCAAAAGGTGATTCACTAGCTGCTCTGCATAACAAGAAAACTTTTGGTGCTCACTAGAGAGAGAAATGGAAAGGAGATTTGGCAAGATGAGGTATTTGTACTTAAGGGTGATGTGTCCTTCATCATGAAGCCCCAACTTTGTGCCCTCCCTCAATCTCCAGAAAACAATTGGTGTGAATGGATTTATTTTGGAAACTGGTGAATGGGCTGAGCTTCTTACAGACAGCTCCTGCCCATGACTGCTGCTGGCACAGCTGGAGTGACTGTGCTGACATCTGGTTTGCATTTACATAATCACAGGGTGGGGACGGACTCTCAAAGCATGACCCCAAAGGCAGAAGCCATAAAAGAAATGAAGGCTAAATATGGCTACATCACACTAAACAGATTTTGAATGGTTAAAATAGCATAAACAAAGTTAAAATGACAAAGACAAACTGGACTGAAATATTTTTGCAATATGAATGAGAAAAACTTATCTTAATAAAATATTTTTATATCATTCCAAAGCAAAGGCAAATACCCCATTAGAAAGATAGGCCGGGGGCATATGGGTGGCTCAGTTGGTTGAGTGCCTGACTCATTATCTCAGCTTGGGTCTTGATCTCAGGGTTATGAGTTCAAGTCCCACACTGGGCTCCACACTAGGCATGGAGCCTACTTACAACGAAAAAGAAGGGAGGGAGGGAGGGAGGAAGAAAGGAGGGAAGGAAAGAAAATGGGCAGAGAAAATGAACCGGTCATTTTCAAAAGGAAAAAGAACAAAAATGATCAATAAACATATTAATAAGTTTAATCTCATCAATAATGGAAGAAACACAACATACAACAATATAGTGAAATACTATTCTTTGCCTATTAGGTCAGGAGAAAAAAGAAAAATGATAATCCAATGTTTGCCAAGTTGTGGGAAAACAGGCACCTTCAGATATCACACAAGAGAGAGAAATTTTCCAAAGAAATATTTGGCAGAATTTTCTAAATTTTTAGAAATGTCTATATCTTTAATTAAAAAAATATTTCTGGGGATTTATCCTAAATAAATATTTAGACAAATGTGAAAATGTATGAATACAGGAGTACTCATTGAGGTTTATTTATCAAACTGCAATATTAGGAACAACTCAATATTCAAAGTCCACAGAGTGGTTCCCTAAACTATGCTGTGAAACACTAGCCAGGCACTCCACACTCTGATATAGATGGAGATGAGTGGACATGGGCATTAGTCCCAATACAGAGATTATGAAGTGAAAAGATCTGGCTATACCATGAGCCCAATTTTGATTAAACACACAAATGCATGCACAGGAAAAGATGCCCAAAGGGCGTCCGCCAGATGGTTTACCGAGGGATTTTTGGATGATTGGACTCGAAATGCTTTTCAATTTAAAAAAAAAAATGTTTAATTGGTCTTTGTGTTCTCAGTATCCTAAACAGCACGATTCTGCCATCATGAAACAAGGAGCATAAAAGCAGCACAGTGGCTGTAGGTTGTTCATGGTAGTGGGAAGCACAGAGTGCTGAGTGGGTACAGAGCAGATCCCATGTGCCCAGGGGAAATCTCAGGAGTGGATTGAGAGCTGTCTTCCTTAGCAGCATCCCCTTCCCTTAAATGCCCATTCACTCTACTATCACCGTGGTGTCCCCACTCCTAAAGCATGTCTCTCCACTCCGAATCTGACTCCTCTGGAACATTGTCAATGATCTGGACTCAATTTGATTCTCAGGCTCCAGGCTCCCATTCAAACCTACCCATCTCCAGGCCCCAGATGCAGAGCCCTGGTTTCCACCAGTGTGTTCGTGCTCTTGACTCTTGTGCCTTCCGCACAGGCTGTTCTCTCCACCTCAAAGATCATCCCTCTCTCTTTTCCATGATCTCCTTAAAGATTGCTTAAATGACAAACTCTCCAGGAATAATAATAATAATAATAATAATAATAATAATAATAATAATAATTCTTTTTCTTTTTCTTCTTCTTCTTCCTTCTTCCTCTTCTCCTTCTTCCCCTCCTTCTCTTCCTCCTCCTTCTTGTTCTTCCTCCTCTTCCTCCTCTCTTTGTTCTTGTTCTTGTTCCTCCTCATCCTCTTCCTCCTCCTCCTCCTTCTGTTAGAATACTACAATTTAACTACTAAGAAGAGCTCCAGTAATCACATTCTATGTGAAGCTATTGGATCTCAGTGAGACTAAGTGGGTCTCCCAAGGTGCTCCAGCTATCAATGGCAAAGCTGGGACTCCAGCCTGGTGCTCTGTCCCCTACGCCGTGCAATTCACCTGTATAAGATGTGCCACAGTGTTTGTACCACCAATTGTAAAGGAGAGGTTTGAAGAACCTTCTTCTAGCCACTAAATTACAGCCTTATTTCTTCCCTCCAGCTCAGGTTCCAACTTTATCCCTGGCTTTTTAACCCTGTTTGCTTTCAAGTTTCTTTGAGTAGTGCCTTGGAGAAAGACTTGGGTAGTTGGTTCCATGGTTTTGTTCAGGAATTCTTAGGCAGACCAAATGAATTTTTCCATATTTCTATTCCAGTATGTTCTATATCCTACTCTATGTTGTTTGGATGCTTTGTTGTTTTGCCTTCATACCTGCTCCTCAACCTGCTCTTCAAGTTGGGATTTGGGCATTGTGGCTCTGCAGTCCTATGGGACAAAATTTCCATGATGAACTGCTCATCTGAGCTGGGGAGGATTACATAGGCTCCCTAATTATGTCACTGCTTAGGCATAAAATCCAATCCCTTTACCATGACCTATGAGGACCTTTTAGGTCTAACATTTCTTTATGGGCTCTGTTCCTGTCCTCCCACTTCTGGAATGTGGCCACCATGGCAGAACATGGGGTGGTCACCAGGGTGATGAGGTCAGTCCATGCTGATAAGGGCTTAATGGTAGAGCAGGTACCTGAAGGTCAGACACAGCCCTGGTGTCCAGGGGCATGCAAAGTAGACACCTGTTGAGGCTCATCCATCCTCCACCATTCATTATTTCCAATCAAATTGGTGACCACAGGATTTTTTGAAAATATCATTTGATGGCATTTCTTAGCCAGTTTTCTAAGACTGATTGAAAGTCTTGTTCCTTCACTACATAATGTACTAAGTATCATTCAGGGAAATGCCAGGATGCATTTTAATTTTAGGGAGATCCTTTGGGCTGAGTAAGAAGACCAGTCAGGAGACTCTTGTCTCCTAGTGGGTCTAGACAAGAGGAAAAATGGGAAAACAGAGATCTGTTAGGGGTATATTTGGAAGGTTTTATAAATGACAAGAATTGCCAATGTGTCTGATCAGGGAACGAGAGATGGGAAAGGAAAATCATGAGAAATTCTTTGTTTTTTGGACTGAACAACTGCATGGATTGATGGTAGTGTATTTACTGAAAGCCAAAGGAGTGGGGGAGGATAGTAACCACTTTGGAACAGTTTATGGTAGGTGTAGGGGGCTGGGAGGAGGGAGTTCTGTTTCTAACACCTTGTGTTTGAGAGGTCTGAGACATCCAAGTAAAGATGCAATTATGCAGTTGTTTATATGAGCTCAGATCACAAAGCCTGGCTGGAGTCTGAAATCCTGGAGTCAGCCACCTAGGTGGAACTTAAAATCCCAGGAAGGCCTGAGCACCAGTACAAAAGGATTATAGAGATAACACAAGATCAGGAAAAAAACTGAGTCACCTCATATAATCTTTCTGTGCCTCATCTTACACATCTGTAGCACAGGGATTAAAAAGCGCCAGACGTATAGTCACATTATGAAAATAAAGCTTTTATTGTTAACATTCTTACAGGTCAGTAGAAGGAGGGCTGGCCATGAAGATGGAGAGGAATGAGTGAGGTCTGAGGGAAATGAAAAGCATGTGTTCCTTGTAGGGAGTATGTGTGTGTGTGCATGTGCACGCATGTGTGTATATGTGTGTTGGCATGTGTGCATGTGTACATGTGTGCACACACATACGTGTGTGTGGGTGGCTGTGGTGGGAATGGAGGGGACACAGACAATCACACAAGACAAAAGCCCATTCCTGTTCTTGAGAAAATCTTCTTAGGAGAGCAGACTATTTTCTTTTTATTTATAACCAGATTGCATGCAAAGATGACTTGTAAAGTCATTGTTAGATGATAAGAACAACAACAAAATCCAGCACCAAGCTTATATATAACATAGTTTTTCCTTGTCCAGGATGCCCCTGTCTATCCCAATCCACATGGGCTCTCACAAGCTAGGGTGATTTATTACTACTGGAAATGGGCTGGTTTTCAGGTATCACTTGGGGACTTTCTCACACCATCCTGGGCATGGACAACCAGGATGTGATTCTGAATAGAGTAGGAGCATAGTGAAAGCTGGAGGAATCTTGGAAATAACCATTTTAAAGAGTTGATTTAACAATGGAGAAGAGGTTGTGTCCTGTATCTCATTTTATTTAATAATGAAATTTTACTGAGTTCTTAGATAATGTTGGGAGAAGGGCCTCTTAAAATGTTAACGATAAAAACCCACAACCTTTGAGGAACACATCAAAATTTGCAAAGCACAATTTCCCTCTGCTCAACTCATTCTCCTCTTAGCCTTGCTAAGGGAGTAGAGAGAGGCCAGTGGGGGCTGGACTCTGGAGTCAAATATGGGCCTGACTCCAGCCTCTGTCTCTGTATTTGTTTGCTAAGGATGTTGTAACAAATGAGTGCAGACCAGGTGGCTTAAGACAACAGTTTATTGCCTCCCAGTTCAGGAGGCCAGGAGTCTGAGATCAAGGTGTCCATAGGGTTGGCTCTGTGGAAGACTCCGAAGGAGAGCCAGTCCCGGCCTCCCTTCTGGCTTCCAGTGTTTGCCAAAGACCTTTGTGATCTTAGCTTGCTCCTGCCTCACCCCAATCTGTCACGGTCACCTGCATGGTCTTTCCTTCTGTGTGTCCCTCTGTGTCTGCACATGGCCTTCTTATAAGGACAGCAGACACTGGATTTAGCCAATTTGGTATGACCTCACCTTCATTACTTCTGCAAAGATCCTATTTCCAAATAAGGTCACATTCTGAGGTTCAGGGTGGGCGTGACATTGTAGGGGGCACTACTCAACCTGGTACAATCTCTCACCAGCTGTGTGAGTTGCTTAAAGGGCGAATTCCTTCATTTGTAATATTTGTAATATGTGTGTCTTACACTGTTGGATGATGAGAATAAAGGAAGCAAAGCAGAAACACCCAGCATTCTGCCTAGTGTGAAGACCACATCCTGAGGTCCGAGTCTGGCTCACTGAGCTATCATAGACCTTTCTGAGCTGGTTCCCATTTTCCCATTTTGATTCAAAGCTCCATGAAGAAAGAACGTTTTCCTCTATTTTGCGTCATTGACGAATCTCCAGAGCTTTCTATGACACATCAATAGCAGATGTTTACTATATTATCCTGGCACAAATAAACTCTAACACAAGGATAATATGTATCTCACAGAAGTGTTGGTGGGATAAAATGAGACAAAATTGTGTCTGTTTCTTAGTGCTTCATAAAATATCTGTCCCTCTTTTATAGCACAGACTGCAAATAGTATAGGCATTCACAGAGAGCCCCGGGAGGACTGTACGCATCAGTGAAACACTCAGGAAAGAGTCAGGGAAGGGACATGCTGAGCTCAGTTTAATGGCTGGGTGAAATTTGGAGAATGAGAAGAAAAAAGTTAAATCAGCTTGACAAATGACAGGACATCCTACACCTTGTCTACGAATAGATCTTCAGAGCCAGTTCTTTGTCAGTGCCACGTGCGTCGTTGAGGATACCAAAGCTGCCCTCTTCTGTTTAGCTCTTAGGTTCAGCAGAGAAAACCAGCCTACGTAGGTTAATATAATGTTGTACATCTCTATGGGGACATTTTTCCGTGGTAAAAATTTTCTGTATGACATTTTAGATACACTTGAATGTATGAATCTTAATAGTGAACATCATATACCCAGTTAAAGGAATAAAGCATTGCTAATACAATGGGAGCTCCCTGTGTTTCTTCCCAATTGGCACCTCTCTTCATGACTGCTGGGAATATTGCTCAGGAAGTAAAGGATAAAGTCAAGAGAAATGACTGGCCTAGGATGCCACATGACATCAAAATTAAGCTCGGGGCTCCCTAACCTGCTGTAATGGGAGTAGGCAAGTATGGACTTGTGTTGTCTGGTGGTGTTTATTTGTTGTTTTCCAAGAAAAGGAAATAGGCTATCATTCTAAAGGCCTGATGTCCAAGAGTGGCACAATGATCCTTTCTTTGCTCCCTGGACACAGTTTCTAAGATATATTATCCCAGTGAGTAATAATGTCACAGAATGTTGATGAGACTCTTCTTGAACCCTGAAATTGGAGGACAAGGAGGCTGCATTAGCCCACATTCTAAACAAAACCTCCAACAGAGGTCAAGCTCAAACATCATGCCAAAGGATTCCTAAGAGGTGGCAGAATTAGCTGCTGCCTCTGCTTTTGACCAGTCACAACCCCTGTCAAGCTGTGAGAATGGGGACAGGGGAGCACAGAAGATGAGGAAGCTGTGAGAACTGTCAGCATTATTTGGGATGAAACACTTCTCTTTCTAGAAGCCAAGAGAGGAGGTGCTTTCAGAGAATCACTTTTGGAAGCTGGGGTACTTCACTTGCCAACTGGATGTTGTGGGTCTGCAGAACTTTTAGATCTTGCCTGGTGCTGCTACTGGGGAGGAGTGAAGCATGGTGTAGTAGGCAGGCTTCTAGGATGGTCCTAAAAGTTTCAGGCCCTGGTGTACACATATCTTCTCTCCATCTCCAATCAATCTCCAGTCCGAGTTCTTCGCCAAAAGAATATTTCAGATATAATTAGGGTCTCCAATCAATTTACCTTACAGTGGGGAGGTTATTTGGGGCCTGCTAAGCACATGAACGTTTCTGTGTGGGTCCAGAAATCAGAGACAGGGCAATCAGATGCGTGAAATGTGAGGAAGTTTGGGCACATGAGAAGTTCTCTGTTGACTTGAAGATGGAAGGGGCCACATGACAAGGCATTCAGGGGCCTCTAAAAGATGCAAGTGAACCAGGTTGACACCAATAAGAAAACGGGGACCTCAGTCTTACAACCACAAGGAACTGAATTTTGCCAAGAACCTGAATGCACTTGGAAGCAGAGCTTCCAGATGAGAACTCAACATGGTCAACATCCTGATTTCAGTTTTGTGATAACCTGAGCTGAAGAACTTCACACACACAAAGTTTAGAGATAATAAATGGGTATTGTTTTTCACTGGAATGTTGTGGTAATTTTGTATGCAGCATAGAAAAGTAATAAATGCTATAAGGAAGATGTTCAAAAGCTGGACATGGGTACCTGTAGTTAGTGGTGCTGGCTTCCCAATTTAGGAAGCTTGTGGATTCCAGACAATGGTACTATGTGCTTGAGAATTCTGACTTATCCCCAGATCTCTCTTACCCTCAGAGAAAGAGGAAGGACATTCCAGTGACTCCTGAGTTCTACTGGGAGGGACACTGGAAATTAGACAAGAGGGCAAGAGTAGTCCCGATGCCAACCAAGTGAAGGGACACCATGTCTGGTGAAGGGATGGGGGACAGAGATCGTCAGCGAGGTTGAAGAAAGAGGCTGCTCCCTGAATAATAATTGTTGTCTTAAGTCACGTTTAGGGCCAGTTTATTATACAGTAAATAGATAAGTGGAATAATCTCTTTTCTGTCTTTTCTGTCCCTTCTAACTCTTCAGTGAACTGAGGCTTGGTGAAGTGAAGTAAGGCCAAAGAGCTGGGATTGGAACCCAGGCATGTGTGACTCCAGTACACATACATTTCTGAGAAGGTGTCTTAGCTCTGGGTGTTATTAAAAAATGCTACAGGTGTGGTTTGAACAACATAAATGTACTTTCTCATACTTCTAGAGGCTGGAAAGTCCAAGATCAAGGTGCTGGCCTAATCAGTTTCTGGAAAGAGCTTTCTTTGGGAAAAAAAAAAACCCACGAAAACAAAACAACAACAACAACAAAAATCCCAAAAAACAAAACACCAAAAATAAAAACAGGGCGGGGGTGGGGAGCTGGCTTCCTTGTGTATCCTCACATGGCCCTGAGAGGGAGAGAAAGCTCTCTGATATCTTATAAGATAACAAATTCCATAATGGGGGCTCCATCCTCATTACTTCACCTAAATCAAATTACCTCCCCAAAGTCCCACCTGTTAATACCCTCACATGGGGGTTAGGACTACAACCTATGGATTTTGCGGGGGGGGGGGGTGCAAACATTCAGTCCATAACAGGATCTTTCAGGGTTAGAGGTATTGCCACTAAATATCATGATCAAAAGCCCTGTGGCTCCTGAACTGGATACCTTGGAGATAAAAATAAATTGAAATCCTGAATGGGGATGGGGGGAAGGACCGAACAAGTCTTCGTGGGGCTGCCAGTTTTCATACCATCTTAATGCCACTGCTGCCCTTGAACATCAGGAGTTCCTGGTCATTAAGCCCTGACCATTCAAGCCCACATCAGCACACTCTGAGCCAAGGACATCGTCATTGCCCTGGTAACGATTCAGACTCCGCCGTGGGGGCCACATTCCGGAGGCCAGGGAACAGACGGAGGTGGAGAGCTGGCATCAAAGTGACACTGCTCAGAAGGCAGCCCAAAAGAAATTCACAAAAGCCCCATTTGCCTTGGTCTAATATTTGCCATTCCAGAATTCCCCATCTGCAAACAGCAGGGTTGAGCCCGTGGTCATGGACACAGCCTGGGCTGAGTGATGCTTCTTGCTCTTTATGGCTTTTCCAAGAAACCTGCTGTGTTCTGCAGGCATCAAATGATTAGTCTTTTGACCCTGTCTCTCTTCTCTTCCTTACCTCTTTCTCCCACTCTCTTCCCACAAAAAGGCTTGAAAGAAGACATCAACAAATTAATATTTATTGGGCACTGACTGTGTTCTAGACATCATGTTGAGTATGGAATGCTATTTTATTTAATTCTCATGTTAATCCCATGAAAAGGGGTGTATTACCTCCATTTATTGGCAAAGATAGTTAAGTTCAGAGATGTTGAGTCAAATGCCCAAAGTTATACAGTCCATAAGAAGGAGCACTGGTTTGGAACTCCTGTCCAGGTGCCCTCAAGTCTTCCCTCTGTCCACTTTACCTTTACAGCAGAAAGCTGAAGCAAGGCAAAAGGAGATCCAATGGGAAAGGTGGTAGGTACCCTCTCCAGATCAAAACTTGAGATGAGAATCCTTTCTTCCATTGCCTACCTAAAACCCAACCCCAGAACCATGGGCCCTATCTGAAGGGCAATTTAGGGAAAGGTTGGGTGGAGACAACATCTGATCTTTCATCACACCTTAGAGCACACACTTTCTGAGGTCTTAAGGACCATCTATGGAATAAGAGAATCTAAAAAGATGAGGTTTGTCACATTCATTTTTGCAAATGTCAGTGAAGTTCTTACCATTGTTTTATTGTGGAACATAAAAAAAGAAACCTAACAAGATCATCTCTACCCTTAAGAATAGCGTATGCTGTTACCAAGCATTTAAAATATTGTTCTCCCTTCTTATTTAATTCTCACAATGGCCCAATGATAAAGCCATTAGGTATACCCACATTCTAGAAGAGAAAGCCTGAGTCATAGCGATCTCAGCAGGACCCACACAGCAGGACAGACACAGCTGCTGCCAAAGGTTGCAAAAGTTGTGCATGGTCAGTGGGTCTCAATTCATTTCAGCAGTGGGAGGGGCTCATCCTGATTCAGGCAAAGAGAGGGTCCATTATCTGAAGGCAGCCTAAAAACAGTAGTAAAACCAGCTAAAAATCTGTTTTTTATTACCACTATGCCCTCATAATGCTGTTCAATGTCAGTGGTCAAATATTCTGTTCTGAAAAAAAAAAAAAAAATTGTCCCTCAAGGTTGTAAACCATTCTGCAGTTGCCATGGTGACTTATTATAATGCAAACTTCAGATAGGCTCACTTTCACTTGTTATGCTTTAATATATGATGTAATTCTACACAAGAAGTTAAGCTGGAGGCCTCCCAGGTGTCCAGTTGGTCCCTTATTTCCACAGAGTCATGGCCTTGTTTCAAGAGTAAATTTGTAATGGTTTGAAATTGTTTGAGCTTGCTTCACAGGCAGTTTGTGTCCCCAGCACAATACGGTTCTGTTATTAGTGATTACCAAACACCCCTGGGAGCCAGGGTCTGTGTCAGGAATGGAATAAGAAAGGCAAGGTTCCTTCTCTCATGATGTGTCTATCTTTTAGAAGAAGGCAGATAATGAATAAGAAAAGTAATTGAAACACAAAATGTTTTTGAATAGTGGAAAATGCTCTGAAGGAGAAAACAGCAGCATTCTTTGGGAACAAAATGGGATAAAGGAACCATTTTTGATAGGATGACCAGGGGGTCCTTTCTGAGGAAGAGGCAAAACATGAAGAAAGAACAAGAGTTGACTAAGAATCAGCACCTCAAGAGTCAGTGCATCAAGACGCTGGCCTTGGAAATAGCAGGTGTGACAGCATGTGAGAGAAACTTCTAGAATGTCTGAGGACCTAGGGAAAAGCCTTGATGAAGCCTATGAGGGAAGAGAAAATGGCAGGAAGAGAATTTGAAGAAGGAAGTTTATAATGTCTCAATGACACACAAAGAGCTTGGATGGGACAAGCACATGGATTTTATCTGCATTTTATTCCACTTGCCACATAAGGATTTTAAGAAGGGAAGCAATTTACTCTGATTTACATTTTCAGAAGACCTTTCTTGCTACCATATGGTGATGATAGTGGGAGAAATCAGGAAAGATGAGGCAATGTACCTGGGAGTGGAGGCAAAGGGAGACTACCAGAGATATTTGGGAGTATAATTTTATTGATGAGGCTTGTGAGGTCAAGAGAAAGAGAGAAGCTTGGGACAGTACCTAGCTGTTTTGTTTTCTTTTGAGTAGGTGCTGGAGCCATTTGCTGGAATAAGAGCAGTTGGGGAAAATATTTAAAGACTCACTCTCTCTCTCTCTTTTTCTTTTTCTTTCCAAAGAAAATTTGGAAACATTAGGGCACCTGGGTGGGTCAGTCAATTGAGCGTCTGAATCTTGATTTTGGTTCAGGTCATCATCTCAGGGTCTTGGAAATGGTCCTACATAGGGCTCCCAATTCAGCATAGAGTCTACTCGAGATTCCCTCTCTACCTCTCCCTCTGCCCCTTGTCCCACTCTTTCTCTCTCTCAAGCAAATAAATAAATCTTTAAAAAAATTTTTAAAAAGAAAATTTGGAAAATAAGAAAGAAGTGAAAGCCATCTTACCACTTAGAGCCAAACACTATTAACAGCTTAGTATATATAAGACCTTACACTTTTCTTATATCTTTATTTTTATATTTTTATTTCAATACTCAGTATACAATTAAAGGCATCACAATGTACCAAAGTGATTAGGAGTTGGGTAGACCAGAAGCTCTTACTTCCTTTACCTTACTGTGCAGCCTTGGCAATGTACTTATCCTCCCTAAACTTCATTTCTTCTTCTATAAGATAGGGTGGGGACCACTAATCATTAATCCAATGCATGTTTACCAAGATGGAACAAATGAGGCAGATAATGTGCTTAGTACAATCCCTGGCAAATACAAGGCCCAAGAACTGTTAATTATCATTATTGTTATTGTTAATATTTATATGATTACTTCTATATAATAAAAAAAATTCTTAGAACTGCTTTCCCAATGTCCTGTACAAATAATAAAAATAACATAAAAAAGAAAACAAAGAACAGAGTAAATTTCACATTCCACAACAACTCCCCCCATTCTTCTTCTGACCCAAAGGGATCTGGAAGAGAAAAAAAAAATGATGAAAAATTCACATAGTAAAAATCTGACCTGAAGCTATATTCACATATTTTTCAGAATATTGACTTAGTGGGGATGTAACATCACAATTGTGATCCTCAGTTATTTTTAAAATGATCCAATCTTGCAGTTGAGTCTTATTGGATGGAATTATTTTCTTAATTCCTCCGGGAGGGGACATTCTGCTTGGGCCAGGTGAACCAATGACTGTCTCAAATTTACTTTAATGCTTTCTGAGGACAGCACACAGGTGACAAGGTAGACCAGAGTCACTCCAGAGACAAATTTCACCTGGAACTGCTATCACTGGCTTGCCTCTGCCATTGACAGACCTGCTCTTACCTAGTACTTTTTGTTGGCCAGATTCCCATGCCTGAAAAGTGCTTCCATTCATACAAAAGTCACTTAAAGGACCCTAAAAAAGCTCAGCCCATGGGAGGCTCCGGTGGCTATCCTGAAGGCTAGGCATAAAAACATAAACATAAAATAGTCTACAGTAGGAATAAACTCAAGTATTAACTCAAGGTGAGGTGCTCAAGGCAAGTGATGGAGTCTGTCCATTGATCCTCAGTGGCTTGGAAAACCTTGGGGACAGCAGCACATAGAACAGTGCATGCAGGCCAACCAAAGATGAAAGTGCAAGGAATAACTCAGAAACTTCATGAACACTGGTTAATTACCTTGTCAAATTAGAAGCCAATTAAGTTGGAACATTTGTTTGTTAATAAAAACAGCACCTAACAAGGTCCCCCTTTGTGGACATTGGAAGTGATTTGGCTACGTGGAAGAGACCGGAGCTGAAGGAATGAAGTGGTTCTGCTCTAGGAGTGTTGTCATCATAAAGCCTTATTTTTTTAGAAACTTAGATATACTGTCAGGATTACAAAGTGAAACCAAGAGTGTGAAAATATGCTGTAGCCATAAGATGCTCTAAAATGTTTAGCAATAGTGTCTGTCTCAAACCCACAATGTAAAGATGATGAAATAGCTCCAAGAAGTTAGATAACCAGATGTGGACACCCAGGAAGTTAGTGGTGACCCGAGGAAGCTGTGTCCTTTAACTCCTCAATTCACTGTTCCCTTTTCTATAACATGATGCTTATATGACCATAATGTTAATACATAGAGTAATTCTCACTGATGGGGCAACAAGCATTTTTCATACAAATCTCACTAGGTCCTCATCAGAACCCTGTACAGTCATATGATTATCATCATTTTCTGGGAAGGAGGAGAAGATGAGAAACTCACTTCTCATAGAGGCAGGAAAAGGGGGACCTGGGAATTGAAATCACATATCTCTCATTCTAACATCTATATTCTCAACCCCTGCCATAAAATGCCTCCCATGGATAGCCTCTATCTAAAACCACATCTCAATGGTGTCAACAATCTGTAGAAGAAAACTGACCCTTAGTAAGCATTTGCTATGTTGCCGGAACCAGGCCAGTGACATCACAAGCATTAACCCACGTCACCCTCCTGATCAGTAAAGCAGGTATTCTTAGTCCTAGTTCTTAAAAGAAGAAAGTTAGCTATAGGAGTCAAGGAACGTGCCAAAGGTCAAAGTGTGAGCGAGGCCACTCCTCCTTTGCTTGATTCCCAAGCAATGTCTTTGTACCTGTAGCCTCCCACATAGCTGCTTTGGGATATTGCAAGTAGGTTAATAATCATTGTTAGGAATAGAAACTGACTCTAGTAACCATGGTCACTACAACTAATTGCTGAGGCAGATGGATTAGGAAGGAACGAGAGGTAAAGTGTTAAAAGTAATTTTTAAAGATTTTTTTTTTTTTGAGAGGGAGAGAAAGAGAGTGCACGCAAGTGTGAGCAGGGGGAGGGGCAGAGGGAAAGAGAGATCTCAAGCAGATTCCCTGCTGAGGGTGGAAACTGACTCAGGGCTCCTTCCAACCCTGAGATCATCACCTGAGCCGAAATCAAGAGTCAGACACTCAGCCATCTAAGCCATCTATGCACCTCTAAAAGTACTTAAAAAAAAAAAAAAAGCTATCAAACAGATTAGAAGATCAAGGGAAGGAGAGATGAGATGAAGAAATGCATGAGTGTAAGGCAGATAATAAGGAAATAAATAACATCTTTCATCAATCATGCACAGATTCTAATGTATGGATAGATAAGCATAGTTCTTCAAGGAAAAATGGATTTGTAGCTCAAAAAAGTAATGATGTAAAATCAAGTTGATATACATGTGTGATCTTGTACATGTATAGGTATGTTTATACTTATGCAGAACTCCAGCTCTTCTTCTTGTTAAAGTAAAATTTAAATTTTCATGAAGACATATGGCACCTCTTGGGCTTATGGGATGGTAGAACTCCTTCTCATTTTTTTTCTCAGAACACTGGTTTGTATAGAGAACAGGGATAGGCAAACTTTTCTGAAAGGGCTAAATAATAAATATCTTAAGCTATGTGTGCCATATAGTCTCTGTTCCAATTACTGAACTTTTCATATAATATGAAAATAGCCATTGGATGCATGTCAATGAATACGGCATAAGTGATTGTGTTCAATAAAAAGGGTATTTATAAAACCAGGTGGTGAATGGGTAGGATATGGCTAATGGGCCATGGTTTCCTGACCCCTGATATAGTAGAACATTTATTTCCTTAGGCGATGTTACATTGCATTATATTCACTGATTGTTTACAAAGTGCTGGAGTCGACCATGCAGTTTATCTGCTTCGGCCCACTGCAAGCATCAGAATCTTGAGTTCAATAATTAGGTTTAGCCTATGCAATAAAGGTATCTGTAAAAATATCTGGAGGTGTTCTTTAACTGAGAGTTTATCTGTATGATAGAATTAGCTGTTATAGATGATCCCACATTCTAGAAGAATAATTCTAAGTCATATTTTTTTTAAAGATTTATTTATTTATTTATTTGACAGAGAGAGAGCACAAGTGGGCAGAGAGGCAGGCAGAGAGAGAGAGAGAGAGAGAGGGAAGCAGGCTCCCCGCTGAGCAGAGAGCCCGATGCGGGACTCGATCCCAGGACCCTGAGATCATGACCTGAGCCGAAGGCAGCGGCTTAACCCACTGAGCCACCCAGGAGCCCCTCTAAGTCATATTTTTATACAAAAACCACAAAACACATTCTGTTACTAGTCTTCTTGACATAAATAATATGCAAAAATTAATGATGTTAAATGGCCATAAATAAATTTAACATCTACTCATAATAAAAATGCTGAATATGTAAGAACTTGAAGTCTACATTATTAACATGACAAAGTATATTTCAAAATAGCCAATATTGTGCTTAATGATAAAACTCCAGAAATTTCTGCGTTGAAATCAAGAATAAAACCAAGCTCCAAGCTCCTAGCATCCCAATTATTATTTAATTTATTCTACATGTCCTAGACAGTTTAATAAGTCCTTGACCAGATATAAGTGTTATAAGAAAGGATATTGTTATGTGAGGATGCTATGATTTAATACTTATAAAAATCCAAATAAATCAATTTTAAATGCTTTTTAGAACTGGTAAGAGTTTATGGGTAAAGAGAGAAGAGAAATATATCTAAATCAGTGCATTTCTCTAAGCTAAAAATTGCTAATACAAATCAAAAGCAGAATGATAATTATAAAATATGAAGTCATAATTTTGACCAAAAGAAGTATGTATATTTATATGTCTTCACTAAAATATAAGTCTGATTTGAATATAATTCTCCCTGGTGCCCACACAGGGGCAGGAAAGGAATTGGAGCCATGCACTAACCCAATGAAGATATCCTAGGAGTCTTTTTTCTGTTGGGTGTCACATCAACAGAAGAATAGGAGTCAGAAGCTGGGTCATTCATCTTAGGCAGTGGCCTTACTAGTGGCAAAGGAAGAACATTCTAGGAATATTAACAGCCATAAGATGATGTTGTATCCCAATTGGTCTGATCATTATGCAATGTTCCCAGCACGGAGTTTCTGAAATCCTTGTAATTTCCCAAGTGATAGAAGTGTCTGTTATTCAGGCATTCCTTGGACCACATCTGAATTTATGCTAATTAGATGACTCATGGTTGGCCCCTAGATAGTTTCAGAACAGGGACTGGTCACCGCAAAGACCGACCACATGATTAGAGGGCTAAGACTTTGAGCCAGCCTGACCTCTGGAGAAGGAAAGGGTACTGGAGATTGAGTTTAGTGATGTGGCCAACAATTTAATCAATCATATCTACATAATGGGGCTTCAGTTAAAAAGCTGGACACTAAAAAAAAAAAAAAAAAAAAAAAAAAAGCTGGACACTGAAGCTTGTTGGAGCTTCCTGGTTGGGGGATACATCAGTGTGCTGGGAGAGTGACATGTCCTGATTTCACAGGGAAGAGGCACAGAAGCCCTACATTCAGGACTCTCTCAGTCCTTGCTCTATGTGTCCCTTCCTTTGGCTGTTCCTGAATTGTATCTTTGATAACAAAACTATAATTATAAGTATCACACCGGAGTTCTATAGATCTTTTTAGCAAACTGCCAAGTCAGAAAGGACCATGGAAACCCCCAAATTGTAGCCATTCAGTCAGAAGTATGTTTGGCTCAAGGACTTCACTTGTGGGTGGGGTCTGAAATGAGGATAGTCTTTTTGGAGCCCTGCCCTTTCACTGGGAGGGTACACACTGCTTCTGGGTGGGTAGGGACAGAGTGCAATTGCAGTACATGAGTTGGTGTCAGAATAGATGGAAGACATCTTTCCCTGAGCAAATAATCGTGCTTATCTGTCAGTTAAAAAGTCTTACAGTATGATGTCTCATAGCCTTTAATAATAGTCTGCAGTATCTTGACTAAAATCCTTATGGTCAGAGGATTTAGCCTTTTTTTCTTTCCAGAATTTAGAATTTTTAGAAAACTATTTTTAGAAAACTATGCCCTAAAACTCTTAGCAGAGTCTGGGCACACTGCACAATACCCAATCCCTAATATTTCCCCAAAAGATACATATGAAAACTGATGCTGAGATAACAAGGACTATAAGTAGCCCCACTTGAATTCAACTTAGGTGTTGCCACCATCTGAGTTAAGTGAAGCATTGGTTCAGAGTTTCCTAGATTGCAGAACTGTGGATGAGGAATTGAGGGCCTCTAATATGCTGAAAAGAGATCTGAGATGCAACTCGAACTCATCTGACCAGAGAACTTTTTTTTTTTTTCCCCAGAAGACAAATGTAGTGAAGAAGAAACAAAAGTTGAAATGCGCAAATCCCAGAAACTAATCTTTGGAAAATTCTTTTAGTCTTGCCATATGAAATCACTAACAGAGAATTCAGTACTCATTAATGCCTAGGCAAAACAGAAGCTGTTAGGAATACATATATGATAAGGTACTACTATAGTCCTGAAGGGGATGGCACTACGTCATCAGTATATGTCAGAATTATTTATCTCTAAAGCACAAGTGTGAAATAAATAATGTCTCTGCAGGCAGAATTGTAAGACGAGCCCCAAAATATATATTAATAAAGTTATACCCTGGCCCTGGTCTACATGTACCTTCCTCCAGTTATTCAGTCAAACTCTAATCTAGGTACTGCCATCATGGAATTTTGCAGATGCAATAAAGCTACCAAATCAGTTGACTTTAAACATGGAGATTATCCAAGGAGAAGTGGAAGGGCTAACCTAATAACATGAGTCTTTTGAAAGCATAGATTTTTCCTCTGGCTGATTGCAGAAAAGAAAGTCCTAGAGATGAACCCCAGCTAGCCTGGAAGAAAACAAACAACCATGTTGTGAAATTCCTACTAGGACCACGTGGCAAGGAGCTGTGAGCAGTCTCTTGATGCTCATAGCTCAGTCCTCTAGGTGCAAGAAAATGAATTCTGTCAGTCACCAGTGAAACCAGTGAACTTGGAAGAGGACCCTGAACTCCAAATGAAAATTGCTATCCTGGCTAACACCTCATTTCCTACCTGGTGAGACCCTGAGCAGAGAATCCAGCCACACTGTGCCTGGACTTTGGACCTGGAGAAATCATCAGATAATGCTTTGTGTTGGTTATAAGCAGTAAGTTGCTCATAGCTTGTTGCACAAGAGTAGAAAGCTACTGCAAATATCAAACAGGGAATACACTGACCCAAGAAGTCACGTGTTTGGCATTCCAGCACAGACAGATCTGATGTACAAAAAAGCTGGACATTCTGGGTGAAAGAGCACTCAGAATTGCCACTGATGAAGGGAAGTCCTCTAAAGACACAAGTATCTCCGTAACCAAATTTCTATACATGTATACCAATATGTCAGTGTATGTAATACAACATTAATTTGATTGCATACAATTATGGAGCTCAATAAATTGCTTTGGATTACTTTTATGTTTGACCTAATATTCTTCAGAATTATGGGTTATACCAATTTAAAATTTATTCTAGGTGGGTAGGGCAGATAACTAAAATATATTATTTTGTGATGTTTGCCATATTTGTGGTAATTTATTAAATTTTTAAAATATATGATTTGCCTATTTTTCTATATTATTATTTAAAATAATATATTATATTATTTTATAATATATTCTATATTATTTAAAATAAATATTCTTCCATACCTAATTTGTATAGGATATTTGTGCCCCCAAAATAGAAGCTTCATAACCAACAAAACCTGGATTCACCCCTGAGCAAGGCTAGACTCTATAATCTATGTTTTCCAAAGTAGAGTTTGAGCAAATCTTATGGTGGTAACCATTGTTACTCTACAGCCAATGCCATCCCTCCTACCTCCTACTCTCCCTTATTTTATTTTTACGTTCCCCCTTTTAAGTTCTCATTGAAATTGGCCCTGCCCTAGCCCCCTCACATGACTGATGAGTGGCCAAAACCAATTAGGACAATTCCTTCCATAAGCCACTGACTGAAGAGTGCATGGTCACGTGATGTCAACTTGTCCAGTGAGATGTATGGGAAAGTTGGCAGGACCACTCCTGGGAAGGACCTTCCTTCTTATTTAAAATATTAGGAAACTGTCCCTCAGAAAAAGTAAGTAGATACACTGAGGCCCCTCAGTTTGTAAAAAACACTGATTCAAGGTCTGAAAGGCTTGAGTCAGAATCTCAAATCTGACACTTGCCAGCCTTGCAAACTCAGGAACATTACTCCACCTCTCTGTGCCTCAGTTTCCACATCTGTGGAATGGGGTTAATACTAGCATCCACCTCAGAGAAGTGCTGTGAGGATTATATTAGATGATGAGTAGAGCTGATGTTATCATTATTAGAGCTGAGGTTCCCAGGCTTTCTGGCTCCAAATAAATGTACTATTCTTGGTACTTATCTGACTTGTTATAAAATTATGCCAGTACACAAAATCAAATCAACAGTCATCTGACATTTAATAGGCACCAACTTCTCACAACTACCTTGCACATGAAAGAATCTGCTTATAACCAAGATCAGCAAGGAGCTGCTCTTTCTTTTCCAAAGGATCTTTGTTTGGTAGAAGCATCCTGGTATGTGGGGGAACAGCCTTGCTGGATGAAAGAACACACCATCACTGTTTCTCCTGCATGGGCTGGTCCTTCTGCTTCTTCCAAGTCCAGTTTCCCTGAGGGTGTCATATGTCTCCCCAAATGGACCATTACTGCCTTGGGAACAATGTGCCAAATACTGAACAAAGGCTCCGTTTAGGTCCTGCCACTGGAGAGTTGAAAACAAGGGTCACATTCCATTTTGGATTTCTCCATGTTGCATCTCTGTTCACTTTGGCACATATTTTCAGAGAATACAGACTACAAAGCTCTCCCTCCACCCCACCCCCTGACACACAACCACAGCTCTGTTTCGAAACTTCTCTTCTACCACTGCATGGTGGACCTTCCTCCTGGTTGAGGAAAACTCTTGTTAGTGATGCCTGTTTGGAAACACATCCCTTCCAAAAAACTCGAGTGTGTCTCAGTAAGCACTGCTCATATCACCTCCTGGAGTCATGGAGGGAGGGTGTTTCCATTTTATTAGTAGAAACTTATGCCCTGACTTAAAATTGGAGGAGTCATTGAAGACCATCCTGTGAATCTCCTTTCTGATGCTTTCTAGTGCTCCACAATGTTACTGCCTGCTCTGACTTCATTCTACCCTGTAAGCTACCTGCTACAATTTCAAAAAAACCCATGGAAAAGCTCTTTCTACATGAACTGCATATCACTTCTTTATGGCAGTCTTCATATGTTACTGAATTGAGAATATTTGTGTGACAAGAGCATATCATGTTGACAAAAATTTATTTATTTGGTCCTGAGAGAGAAGCTAATAAACTTTTGGGGAGTATTCTTTATCTTTTCCATTTACCCCTCCAGATCCACTCTTTACCCTCCTCTGCCCTGCTCTATGACTGAAGAAACTGCCTTTTATGGACTGTGCCAGTGGGCACCCTTGTCCTCTGACTTCTTACTTGTTTCAGTGAGGTCAAGGCATATGTTATCCCAGATTCCACCAAAAGCAGAACCCAAAAACAGGGTTTATGCGCAAGTGGTTTATTTTGATTTTTAATTTTTTTAATTTTCTTTTTTTTAAATTAAAAAAATTTTTTTATAAACATATAGTGTATTAATAGCCTCAGGGGTACAGGTCTGTGAATCACCAGGTTTACACACTCCACAGCACTCACCATAGCACATACCCTCCCCAGTGTCCATAACTCCACCATCCTCTCCCTACACCCCTCCCCCCATCCCCCCATAGTTTGTTTTGTGACATTAGGAGTCTCTTTTGGTTTCTCTCCCTCCTGATCCCATCTTGTTTCATTTATTCTTTTCCTACCACTCTAACCTCCCCCTCCCCATTGCATCTCCACTTCCTCATATCAGGGAGATCATGTGATAGTTGTCTTTCTCCGATTGATTTATTTCGCTAAGCATAATACCCTCTAGTTCCATCCACGTCATTGCAAATGGCAAGATTTCATTTCTTTTGATGGCTGCATAGTATTCCATTGTGTGTGTGTGTATATGTATGTGTATATATATATGGACATCTAGGTTCTTTCCATAGTTTGGCTATTGTGGACATTGCTTCTATAAACATTCTGGTGCACATGCCCCTTCAGATCACTATGATTGTATCGTTAGGGTAAATACTCAGTAGTGCAATTGCTGGGTAGGAAGGTAGCTCTATTTTCAACTTTTTGAGGAACCTCCATGCTGTTTTCCAGAGTGGTTGCACCAGCTTGCATTCCCACCAACAGTGTAGGAGGGTTCCCTTTCTCTGCATCCTTGCCAGCATCTGTCATTTCCCGACTTGTTAA
Source organism: Meles meles (assembly GCF_922984935.1). Taxonomy (NCBI): domain Eukaryota; kingdom Metazoa; phylum Chordata; class Mammalia; order Carnivora; family Mustelidae; genus Meles; species Meles meles. Next base: position 58,621,684 of record NC_060067.1, read on the forward strand.
TTTTAGCCATTCTGACTGGTGTGAGGTGGTATCTCATTGTGGTTTTGATTTGTATTTCTCTGATGCCGAGTGATGTGCAGCACTTTTTCATGTGTCTGTTGGCCATCTGGATGTCTTCTTTGCAGAAATGTCTGTTCATGTCCTCTGCCCATTTCTTGATTGGATTATTTGTTCTTTGGGTGTTGAGTTTGCTAAGTTCCTTATACATTTTGGACACTAGCCCTTTATCTGATATGTTGTTTGCAAATATCTTCTCCCATTCTGTCAGTTGTCTTTTGGTTTTGTTAACTGTTTCCTTTGCTGTGCAAAAGCTTTTGGTCTTGATGAAATCCCAATAGTTCATTTTTGTCCTTGCTTCCCTTGCCTTTGGCGATGTTCCTAGGAAGATGTTGCTGTGGCTGAGGTCGAAGAGGTTGCTGCCTGTGTTCTCCTCAAGGATTTTGATTGATTCCTTTCTCACATTGAGGTCCTTCATCTATTTTGAGTCTAATTTCATGTGTGGTGTAAGGGCTATGGACATTGGGGAGGGGAGGCGAACCATAAGAGACTATGGACTCTGAAAAACAACCTGAGGGTTTTGAAGGGTCAGGGGTGGGAGGTTGGGGGAACAGGTGGTGGGTGATGGGGAGGGCACGTTTTGCATGGAGCACTGGGTGTTGTGCAATAAGGAAGTGGTCCAATTTCATTTTTCTGCATGTGGCTGTCCACTTTTCCCAGCACCATTTATTGAAGAGGCTGTCTTTTTTCCATTGGACATTCTTTCCTGCTTTGTCAAAGATTAGTTGACCATAGAGTTGAGGGTCTATTTCTGGGCTCTCTATTCTGTTCCATTGATCGGTGTGTCTCTTTTTGTGCCAGTACCATGCTGTCTTGATGATGACAGCTTTGTAATAGAGCTTGAAGTCTGGAATTGTGATGCCACCAACTTTGGCTTTCTTTTTCAATATTCCTTTGGCTATTCAAGGTCTTTTCTGGTTCCATATAAATTTTAGGATTATTTGTTCCATTTCTTTGAAAAAAATGGATGGTATTTTGATAGGGATTGCATTAAATGTGTAGATAGCTTTAGGTAGCATAGACATTTTCACAATATTTGTTCTTCCAATCCAGGAGCATGGAACATTTTTCCATTTCTTTGTGTCTTCCTCAATTTCTTTCATGAGTCCTTTATAGTTTTCCAAGTGTAGATTCTTTGACTCTTTGGTTAGGTTTATTCCTAGGTATCTTATACTTTTGGGTGCAATTGTAAATGGGATTGACTCCTTAATTTCTCTTTCTTCTGTCTTGTTGTTGGTGTACAGAAATGCAACTGATTTCTGTGCATTGATTTTATATCCTGACACTTTACTGAATTCCTGTACAAGTTCTAGCAGATTTGGAGTGGAGTCTTTTTGGTTTTCCACATATAGTATCATAGCATCTACAAAGAGTGATAGTTTGACTTCTTCTTTGCCAATTTGGATGCCTTTAATTTCTTTTTGTTGTCTGATTGCTGAGGCTAAGACTTCTAGTACTATGTTGAATAGCAGTGGTAATAATGGACATCCCTGCTGTCTTCCTGACCTTAGCAGAAAAGCTCTCAGTTTTTCTCCATTGAGAATGATATTTGTGGTGGGTTTTTCATAGATGGCTTTGATAATATTGAGGTATGTGCCCCTATCCCTACACTTTGAAGAGTTTTGATCAGGAAGGGATGCTGTACTTTTTCAAATGCTTTTTCAGCATCTAATGAGAGTATCAAATGGTTCTTGCTCTTTCTTTTATTAATGTATTGTATGACATTGATTGATTTGCAGATGTTGAACCAAACTTGCAGCACAGGAATAAATCCCACTTGGTCATGGTGAATAATCCTTTTAATGTACTGTTGGATCCTATTGGCTAGTATTTTGGTGAGAATTTTTGCATCTGTGTTCATCAAGGATATTGGTCTGTAGTTCTCTTTTTTGGTGGGATCCTTGTCTGGTTTTGGGATCAAGGTGATGCTGGCCTCATAAAATGAGTTTGGAAGTTTTGCTTCCATTTCTATTTTTTGGAACAGTTTCAGGAGAATAGGAATTAGATCTTCTTTACATGTTTGGTAGAATTCCCCTGGGAAGCCATCTGGCCCTGGGCTTTTGTTTGTTTGGAGATTTTTGATGACTGTTTCCATCTCCTTACTGGTTATGGGTCTGTTCAGGTTTTCTATTTTTCCAGTTCAGTTGTGGTAGTTTATATGTCTCTAGGAATGCATCCATTTCTTCCAGATTGTCAAATTTGTTGGTGTAGAGTTGCTCATAGTATGTTCTTATAATTGTCTGTACTTCTTTGGTGTTAGTTGTGATCGCTCCTCTTTCATTCATGATTTTATTGATTTGGGTCCTTTCTCTTTTCTTTTTCATAAGTCTGGCCAGGGGTTTATCAATCTTATTAATTCTTTCAAAGAACCAGCTCCTAGTTTTATTGATTTGTTCTATTGTTTTTTTGTTTTCTATTTCATTGATTTCTGCTCTGATCTTTATGATTTCTCTTCTCCTGCTGGGTTTAGGCTTTCTTTGTTGTTCTTTCTCCAGCTCCTTTAGGTGTAGTGTTAGGTTGTGTATTTGAGACCTTTCTTCTTTCTTGAGAAAGGCTTGTATTGCTATATATTTTCCTCTCAGGACTGCCTTTGCTGTGTCACTCAGATTTTCCACCGTTGTGTTTTCATTATCATTTGTTTCCAAGAATTTTTCAATTCTTCTATAATTTCCTGGTTGACCCATTCATTCTTTAGAAAGATGCTGTTTAGTTTCCATGTATTTGGGTTCTTTCCAAATTTCCTCTTGTGATTGAGTTCTAGCTTCAGAGCACTATGTTCTGAAAATATGCAGGGAATGATCCCAATCTTTTGATACTGGTTGAGACCTGATTTATGACCCAGAATGTGATCTATTCTGGAGAATGTTCCATGTGTACTAGAGTAAAATGTGTATTCTGTTGCCTTGGGATGGAATGTTCTGAATATATCTGTGATGCCCATCTTGTCCAGTGTATCATTTAAGGCCTTTATTTCCTTGTTGATCTTTTGCTTGGATGATCTGTCCATTTCAGTGAGGGGAGAGTTAAAGTTCCCTACTATTATTGTATTATTGTTGATGTGTTTCTTTGATTTTGTTATTAATAGGTTTATATAGTTGGCTGCTCCCATGTTAGGGGCATAGATATTTAAAATTGTTAGATCTTCATGTTGGACACATCCTTTGAGTGTGATATAGTGTCCTTCCTCATTTCTTATTATAGGCTTTGGCTTAAGATCTAATTGATCTGATATAAGGCTTGCCACCCCAGCTTTCTTCTAATGTCGATTAGCATGGTAAATTGTTTTCCACCCCCTCACTTTAAATCTGGAGGTGTCTTTGTGTCTAAAATGGATTTCTTGTAGGCAGCATATTGATAGGTTTTGTTTTTTTATCCATTCTGAAACCCTGCATCTTTTGATTGGGGCATTTAGCCCATTTACATTCAGGGTAACTATTGAGAGATATGATTTTAGTGCCATTGTATTGCCTGTAAGGTGACTGTTACTGTATATTGTCTCCGTTTCTTTCTGATCTACTACTTTTATTTTTTTATTTTATTTTTTTAAAAGATTTTATTTATTTATTTGACAGACAGAGATCACAAGTAGGCGGAGAGGCAGGCAGAGAGAGAGGAAGGGAAGCAGGCTCTCCGCCGAGCAGAGAGCCCAACGTGGAACTCGATCCCAGGACCCTGAGATCATGACCTGAGCCGAAGGCAGCGGCCTAAACCACTGAGCCACCCAGGTGCCCTGATCTACTACTTTTAGAGTCTCTCTTTGCTAAGAGGACTCCTTTCAATATTTCCTGTAAAGCTGGTTTGGTGTTTGCAAATTCTTTCAGTTTTTGTTTGTCCTGGAAGCTTTTTATCTCTCCATCTATTTTCAATAATAACCTAGCTGGATATAGTATTCTTGGCTGCATGTTTTTCTTGTTTAGTGCTCTGAATATATCATGCCAGTTCTTTCTGGCCTCCCAGGTCTCTGTGGATAAGTCCACTGCTAATTTAATATTTTTATCACTGCATGTTACAGACTTCTTGTCCTGGGCTGCTTTCAGGATTTTCTCTTTGTCGCTAAGACTTGTAAATTTTACTATTAGATGACGGGATGTGGATCTATTCTTATTGATTTTGAGGGGGGTTCTCTGTACCTCCTGGATTTTGATGCTTGTTTCCTTTGCCATATTAGGGAAATCTCTACAATAATTCTCTCCAATATACCTTCTGCTCCCCTCTCTCTTTCTTCTCCTTCTGGAATCCCAATTATTCTAGTGTTGTTTCATCTTATGGTATCACTTATCTCTTGAATTCTCCCCCTCGTTGTCCGTAGTTGTTTGTCTCTCTTTTGCTTGGCTTCTTTATTCTCTGTCATTTGGTCTTCTATATCACTAATTCTTTCTTCTGCCTCATTTATCCTAGCAGTGAGAGCCTCCATTTTTGATTGCACCTCATTAATAGCTTTTTTTATTTCAACTTGGTTAAACTTTAGTTTTTTTATTTCTCCAGAAATGGCTTTTATTTCTCCGGACAGGGTTTCTCTAATATCTTCCATGCCTTTTTCGAGCCTGGCTAGAACCTTGAGAATCATCATTCTGAACTCTAGATCTGACATATTACCAATGTCTGTATTGATTAGGTCCCTAACCTTCGGTACTGCCTCTTGTTCCTTTTTTTGTGGTGAGTTTTTTCCACCTTGTCATTTTGTCCAGATAAGAATATATGAAGGAGCAAATGAAATACTAAAAGGGTGGCAAAGATCCCAGGAAAATGTGCTTAATCAAGTCAGAAGGACCCCAAATTGTGGGGGGGAAGAACGGGGGTAAAAGAAGTTCAGAAAAAAACTAAAAAACAAAACAAATAATGAAAAAAATATAAAAAGAAAAAAATATATATATTAGACTGGTGACTAGAACAGGGTCATCCACTTAATTTTGGGAGTATTTTGGTCTCTTAGAAGAAACTATCTCCCCAAATTTTAAAGAATTAAAAACATATATACGGGTAAACACAATGAAGGGATGCAATATGACTATGAAGATGAAAAAAAAATTTAATTTCTAACAAAGAAGTTGATAAGGTAAGTTGGTTGGGAGAATAAAGAAAAAGAAAGTGGAGAGAATTTGCTTGGGCTGGAGACTAGATCAAGCCCGGTGCTAGATTTAGGGTGTATTTTGATCTATTAGAAGAAGTTGTACCCCAAACTTTTTAGAAGAAAAAACCCTATGTGTATACAAAAAATAAAGTTAGATACAATGAAGGATAGATAAAATATGACTAAAATAATGAAGGAAAAAAAATTTTTTTTAATGAAAGGTATTAAGATAAACTAGTTAGAAATCGTTAAAAGAGGAAAGGGTAAAAGTTAAAAAAATTAGCAGAAGAAAAAAATTTAAAAAAATTAATTAACTTTGCAAGAGTAGAGAATCATGGGGGAGAAAGCCATGAATTCCATGCTTTGCTTTCTCCTCCTCTGGAATTCTGCTGTTCTCCTTGGTAACTGAATTTGGGCTTGGCTGGATTTCTTGTTGATAGTCTGGGGGAGGGGCCTGTTATAGTGATTCTCAAGTGTCTTTGCTCGAGGTGGAATTGCACAGCCCTTACCAGGGGCCAGACTAAGTAATCCGCTCGGGTTTGCTTTTGGGAGCTTTTGTTCCCTGAACGCTTTCCGTAGAGTTCCAGAGGACGGGAATGAAAATGGCAGCTTCCCAATCTCTGACCCGGAGGAGCCGAGAGCTCAGGGCCCCTCTCTTCAGTGCGCCCTCAGAGAAAAGCGCTCACTCACTCCTGTCTCCCCAGCCTCTGGCTGTGCTCTGAGCTCACCCAGCCTGTGACCAAGTGTCTCTTTCTCTGGCACACAGCTCTGCCTGGAGTCTCCAAATCCCACAGATTCCTGAGCTCTTCCAGGTTGGGGTCTCCCCAGATCTTGTGGGGACCCCACTCACAGAGCACCATTGTGCCACGGATTACAATTCAAGGTAACCCCGAGTTGAGAGCTCACTCCTTGGTTCTGTCTCTGTAGCTGGCTTCCCTGCTCTAATACCTGCAAGCTCTGCAACACTCAGACATCCATGATCCTTCTGTGACTCCTCAGGACCTGAGACCACGCTGTCCCCACATGGGCTTCACCCCGGTTTAGCCTCTGGAGCACTGTCCCTCAGTGGAGCAGACTTTTAAAAGTCCTGATTTTGTGCTCTGTTGCTCCGCTGCTTGCAGGGAGCCGGCCCCTCCCCCTGCAGTCTATCTTCCCATTGCTTTGGATTCACTTCTCCGCCGGTCCTACCTTTCAGAAAGTGGTCGATTTTCTGTTTCTAGAATTGCTGTTCTTCTTCTCTTCAATCTCCCATTGAATTTGTACGTGTTTGCAATGGTTTGATAAGCTATCGAGCTGATCTCCTGCTACCTGATGTCATCTCAGCCTCCTACTTCTCTGCCATCTTGACTCCTCCCCCCAGATTTCAAGTGGTTTATTTTGGATGTGATAACAGAGAGCAGGGTGAAGGAAGAGGTTGAATAAAGTCAGGTAGTAAATAAAGTCAATATAAAGACCTTAGAGTTAGTTGCTAGGGTGAACAATTCATGTTTAGTCCTACTAGCTCAGTGGTTGTGAGAACAAAACAATATACCTCAGCATTTTCCACCAGAGGGGAGCAAGGAAGAAGCAACCAACCATTGTCTCCCATCTCCATTTCCTGAGATTGCCCAATGGGCTATTCATTTCCCACATTTATGGTTTCTCATGGATGAGTGCTGAGAGGCTGTCATAAGCATTAGAGAAGATCTGGGGCAAAAAACGAGTGAAGATCAGCATGCACATGAGTGCAGGTACTGTCAGCCTGAAGCAGCTCAAAACCTGCATGGAATTGTTCACTGGAGCAATGGCAGGGGTTAGAGGTGAGGACAAGAATGTGGGAGTTGGTGTACCAAAGGTCTCATATACTGCGGATGTATTCCCCTGGCTCCCTCCTTGCTTGTTTGTTTCACTCTTTCTAAGATTATAACTCCTACTGGGTGGTGCCCACGAGTGGGATCTGAGCTAATAACTCCATCTCTGAAAGCTCCATTGAGTAGGAGGGCTGAGGTGCCAATATAAAGCCTGGTTCTGGACTGGGGAATCTAATATGTTACAAAACCACAAGACCCAGAAGACTGGACATCATAAGTGGGAGAAAAACCATAAGGAACATCTATTCAAGATGAATCTGAAAACAAAAGTTACAAAGTATGTGATCAAAAAAATTATGAAGAAGGATTGCCTACAAACTCAATGAATAGAGGAATTAATTCCTGAGAAATTCTAAGTATTAGAGCCATCTTCTAGTAAGGAGTTTAATGATATAGATTAAATCCTCAAAAAATAAAGGAAGACACCATATTCATAAAGAAAAAACCCAAGAAATTATAAAAAAAAACCAGGAAGTTATGAACCAGGAACAGAAGGATTTTGAGGGGGCATGTCTTTTCAAAATGAGCTTTGGTTTTAAAGAAGAACTCTAGATTTCTATAGAATGATTGCAAATATAGTTTCCTGTATCCCCCAGCCCAATTTCCTTTATTACTAACATATTATAACAATATGATACACTTATCAAAATTAATAAATCAATAGTAACACATCATTAGGTGAAGTTCATACTTATTCAGGTTGCCTTGGTTTTTCCCTCATGTCCCTTTTCTGTTTCAGAATCCCATCCAGGGTACCATATTATATGTATTAGTCATGTCTCCTTGGTCCCTCTTGTAAGCAGTGCAGTGAGGCTGGAGGCTGGGTCAGAGAATATTAAAAATACAGAAAAACAACAGAATGGAGATGTGGCTCTTGGACACTGAAATGGTACAGGTAGAAGTAGAGCTACGAACCAGGTGGGCCCAGAGGGGGTATTACCTGCCACAAGCCAAGAACCAAGAACTATTGAAGGGAGTCTCAGTCATTGATGCTTGTTTTCAATATCCTTAAAATAGAGTTGACTAGAATTCAGCTATATGAAAAAGGAATTATACATTGTGACTTAGTGAGGTTCCTTGGTTCAGTATAGAAAAATCAATCAGTATAATCCCTCATAAAACGGTATAGAGAAAATCACATGATCATGTAAATTGTTGCAGAAAAGGCATTTGACAAAATTCAACAGCCACTAATGATAAAAACTCTCAGAAAAATAGGGAAAGAGAAAACTTGCCCAGTTTGAGAAGAAGAGTGCCTAGAAGAATACCTAAATTTTTATTTGACCATATAAGACTGAATAGTTTTCCTTTAAGATCAGGAGCAGGTGAAGTATGCCCCCTTTCACTACTCTTATATGACCTAATGCTAGAAGTTTTAGCCAGTGCAATAAGGCAAGAAAAGGAAGCTAGGGGTGTACATATCAGAAGGGAAGAAATAAAACTGCCCCTAGTTGTGGATGACATAACTGTTTGTGTAGAAAATCCCGTATTTGCTACAAAAAACCTGGAGCCAGTGAGTGAGTTCGACAAGGTCAAAAGATACACAATAAATACACAAAATCAATTTTACTTCTATGTATTAGCAATTGACACATCAACACCAAAATTAAAAGTACAATTCCAGGGGCACCTGGGTGGCTCAGTCAGTTAAACGTCCATCTCTCGATTTCAGCTCATTTGTGATCTCAGTGTTGTGAGATCAAGCCCCATGTCAGGCTCTGCACTGGGTGTGAGGCCTGCTTAAAATTCTCTCTCTCCCTCTCCCTCTGCCCCATCTGTTTCTCTGCTTTGTTGAAAAAAAAAAAGTACAATTCCATTTACAGTTGCTCATTAAAAAGAGAAATGCTTATCTGATAAAAACTGTGTAGGACTTGTATCCTGAAAACTACCAGATGCTGATGAAAGAAACTAAAGAAGAGATAAGTAAATGGAGAGGCATACTGTGTTTATGGACTATAAGACAACATAGTAAAATGTCCGTTCTCTCAGATTTATATATGTGTATAACAGTTCCTTTTAAAATCCCAGCAAGATGTTTTATAGCTGTAGACAAAATTATTCTAAAATTTATATGGAAAAACAAAGGAACTAGATTTACAAATAATTTTGAAAAAGAAGAATAAAGTAGAAGGAATCTATCTGATTTTAAGACTTAACATGTATCTATAGTAAACAAGACAATGTGGTATAGGCAGACGGATAGACACACAGATCAGTGGAACAGAATAGAGAGCTCAGAAATATACCCAAACAAATATGCTTGACAGATTTTTGACAAAGGTGTAAAAGCAATTCAGTGGAGAAAGGATGGTTTATTAATAAATGGTGCTTGAGCAAGTAGACATCTACAGGCAAAAAAAGAAAATAAATCTAGACCTAAGCCTCATACCTCATATAAAAATTAAATAAAAATAGATCAAAATCTTAAATGTGAAATGTAAAACTTTAAAACTTTTAGAATAAAAACAGAAAAAAATTCTGGGATCTAGGGCTTGACAAAGAGTTTTTAGACTAGACACCAAAAGTACAATCCATAAAAGAAAAAATATGAAAACTTTGACTTCATCAAAATTAAAGCGTTTCATTCTGAAGGAACCTGCTAAGAGGATAAAAAGACAAGCTACGGAGTGGGAGCAAATATTTGCAAACCATATAGCTTGCAAAGAAGTAGTATTCAGAATATACAAACAACTCTCAAAACTCAACAGTAGAAACCATACAATTAGAAAATGGGCAAATGGGCGGCGCCTGGGTGGCTCAGTGGTTTAAGCTGCTGCCTTCGGCTCAGGTCATGATCTCAGCGTCCTGGGATCGAGTCCCGCATCGGGCTCTCTGCTTGGCAGGGAGCCTGCTTCCCTCTCACTCTCTCTGCCTGCCTCTCTGCCTACTTGTGATCTCTCTCTGTCAAATAAATAAATAAAATCTTTAAAAAAAAAAGAAAATGGGCAAATGGCATGAAGATAAATTTCATGAAAGAGGATAAATTATAGCAAAAAGGAGCATCAAAATATGTTCACCATTGTTCATAGGGAAGTGCAAATTAAAACCACAATAATATATTTTTGCACATCTATCAAAATGACTAAAATAAAAAAAATAGTTATAATGTCAAACGCTGATGAAGACAGGGTGAATGAAACTGGGTCATTTATATATTGCTGGTGGAAATGTAAAAAGATATAGTTGCTCTGGGAAACAATTTGGCAGTTAAAAATCAAAACAAAACAAAAAACGAAGCATACAACTATCACATAACCCGGCAATTATACTCTTGGACTTTTATCCCAGAGAAAGGAAGACTGACTTTCATACAAAACCCTTAACACAAATCTTGATAGCGTCTTTATTTGTAACAGACAAAAATTAAAGCAACCCTTATATATCTTTCAGTGGGTGAATGCTTAAACAAACTAGAGTACATCCATATTATGTAATATGACTCAGCAATAAAAAGGAACGTACTATTAATGCATACAACAACTTGGATGTATTTTCAAAGGATTATGCTGAGTGAATAAAGCCAATCCCCCAAAGTTACACACTATATGATTCTGTTTACATAACATTCTTGACATGGCACAATTACAGAAATGGAGAAGAGATTAGTGGTTACCAGGGCTTAAGGAGGAGACAGAGGCAGGAGGGAAGTGGTTTGAGCTATAAAAGGACAGAGCAAAGAATCTTCATGGTGATGGAAATGTTCTGTATCTTGACTATGTCAGTGTCAGTATCCTGGTTGTGATATTGTTCTCTAGTTTTGCAAGATGTTGCCATTGGTGGAAACTGGGTACATGGGCTCTCTTAACTGCATGTGCATTATAAATATATATATATATATATATATATCTCAAAATAAAAAGTGTAACTTAGAAATAAATAAAAATAGAGTTAAAAGTGTTTCTGCTTGAATAGCAGTCTAGCTAATGTTTTTTTCCATCCCGATTGCAGTGTATAATTCTACCCCTGCTTATATTCCAGTTCTGTTGTCTAAGAGATATTATATATGAAGCAACACAACTCATGTTATATTGAAATAATTTCCCTATTTACAATTGTGGGTGATCAAACCAGAATCTAACTTAAATGTGAGTGTTCAGTAATTGAATGCATGTGAAAGTACCAATCAATGTCTGGCACAAAGAGGAGTTTCATTATCATCTGTTGACTTAATGTATTCACAGAGAGTTGAAGGAAGCTACTATCAACCATTAAGATCCCCTAATGAATTCATTTATTATGTCAGCCCCTTTGCAAAATGAGTTCTAGCATTTTGTAGCTGTGTGATGTTGTATGAGTTACTTAAACTCCATTTTTTGGTCTCCTCATCCATGAATGGGGATTTTTTTCATAATGAATATAAAGTGCTCAGCTTAGTCCCTTTCACAGAGTAAGCATTTCAGTAAGTGCAATTGTTTATTAATATCATAATCATTATCATGTTTACAGGAAAACCCAGGAGGGGTAGCTCCAGAAGGAAGGTGGAAGAAGGGGAAGAAGACGGAAGAAGGGTGCCATGGGTTGTGTGGTGTTGAGCCTTGGACAGAATGAGGTTGGGAAGGGGAAGACAAGTGGGAGGAAGCCAGCAAGGACTGGGATGGGAAGACAAAGGGCTGGAAGATATTGGTGAGAAACTTTATTGCCTTTCTATTACTATTCAGCCCAGACTGATTTTGTATTTCAAGCCCAGATATTTGAATGGTGTTTCCTTCTCTTCTGCAGCTAACTTTGAAGAGAAAATTACCTGTTTTGAGTTTCCTTTATTTAATGAAATTCATTTACCAAATGTTGAGTGCCTATTATGTACATGGCCTCCTTTTGGGTATTTTATCCCACTATCATGTAATTTGGAGCTTTTGGAGATGTCTGTTTCAATTTCCACCCTCAACAAAAGGTCTTATTTGTGGCAAGAAACCTGAAGTCTAATCCAATGAAATGAAGCCAGGATAAACAGTGTGGCTTCGAACAGGTGCATAAATCCCTAAACACCAGCTTTCTCATCTGTAAAATGGGTAAAAGTACTGTCTACCCCAGGAGGTTAATGTGAGGGTTAACTCAGCTAATCCTGTAATGTTAGCATAATTTCCAGCACAATGTTGCTCTTACTTGAACTTACCAGAACTGACTGGACCTAAGCTTCACATCAAGTCTTGCACACATGCCTGTGACCACCAAATATCTCCCTCTTTCTTCTTTCTGTCTAGTTTTCAGATTGAAATTCAGATATCATTTCCATGTCATAGGGGTTTTGTGGTCTTGTGCCATCTCTTTTATATCTCTGAGGCTCTTTCCTCATCTCGTAGGGAGTATTAATACAGTGTAGCAATTAGATGCATGGCCTCTGGAGTCAGGCAGAGCTTCACTCAAAACCCCACATCCATCATTTATTAGCTGCGTGACCTTGAATAGGTAATTCAGTCTCTGTGCCTTGGTATTATCATATACAAAGTGAGAATAATAATGGTATTTATCTAACCTGATTATTACAGGAACATAGAATGTAGTGTATGTAAAGCCTTGTGCCTAAGCGCTCAAAAATCTCTTTTCTCCTCCTCCTCCTCCTTCTGGTTCAGTGTCTGGCATTCCACTAAAGGTAGCTGTTATGATTACATCCCTTGTTCCCAAGAGCAACATACTTATAAGTGCTACAAGAATATGAAAATTCTGTAAGTGATTACAGAGAAGAATTTATTTCTGCTGCATTTCCAGGCTATGTGAGGTCTGTTTTCCCCCACCTACTCAGTGAGCTTAGAGGAAAATGACAAATCTTTAGTATTTATTTCACTATCCCCAGAGCATTTCCATGGTATCCACGAAAGCACAAAATGGATTCTGTTGGAGAAAGTGTGGATGGCAGAGCTATAAAAAAACAAGAGATAACTCTATGGCCCTTTGAATTGCTTCAGACCTGCTCCACTCCCTCCCTACTCTCACTTGCCCAAACAAATTAAAAAAGGATTAACCTTGCTCAAGAACAGTTCCCCAAAGGGTTTTAGGTAGAGAGCTTGATGCTCTGAGCTGGAAAATGCCAACCTACACACCACCTCTAATGACACAGATATTGTGCAAAGTGGCATTTGCCGAACTGTGAGGAGACAGGCTCATACCTAGCAAGTCACCTTGTCTTCTGCCCATTTCTTAACTGGTATCAGGAAAGTGCAAATCCAAACCACAGTCCGATACCACCTCACACTGGTCAGAATGGCAAAAATGAACAACTTAAGAAGCAATAGATGTTGGGAAAGATGTGGAGAAAGGGGAACCCTCCTACACTGTTGGTGGGAATGCAAGCTGGTGCAGCCACTCTGGAAAACAGTATGGAGGTTCCTCAAAAACTTGAAAATAAAGCTACCCTATGCCCGAACAGTTGCACTACTGGGTATTTACCTCAAAGATGCAAATGTAGTGATCCAAAGGGTCACCTACACCCCAGTGTTTAGAGCAGCAATGTCCACAATAGCCAAACTATGGAAAGAGCCCGATATCCATCGACAGATGAATGGTTAAAGAAGATGTGGTATATATATACAATGGAATGTTGGAATGTTACTCAGCCATTAAAAAAAATGAAATCTTGCCATTTGCAACCACATGAATGGAACTAGAGGTGTTATGTGAGGTAAAATAAGTCAATCAGAGAAAGACAATTATCATATGTTCTCACTCTAATGTAGTATTAAAGAAACAAAACAGGAGCATAGGGGAAGAGAGAAAAATAAAACAAGATGAAATCAGAGAGGGAGATAAACCATATGAGACTCTTAATCATAGGAAACAAACTGAGGACTGCTGGAGGGAAGGGAGGTGGAGGGATGAGGAGTAATTGGGTGATGGGCATTAAGGAGGGCACGTGATGTAATCAGCACTGGGTGTTATATAAGACTAATGAATCACTGAACGCTACCTCTAAAACTAATAATATATAGCACATATTTTAAATTGAGTTTAAATAAAAATTTTTAAAAAAGAAGCAAGTCTTCTTGAGCTTGCTGATCTCTATTTTCAAGTGACAGCTAAAATCCAGTGAATTTGCTAATTTGTTGTAGAAGAAGGGAGGGTTTTAAAGGGACTTGCTGTGGATTACAGTCCATTCTGCAATATGATTCATTCTTGAATCTCATGTCATCATAAGTGCATTATGGAAATAATTACTTCCATAGGAAGAGGAATAATGTACTAAAACATTTCAGACTTGCAATAACAAAGGTTTTTTTTTTCCTTTTTGGGAATTTTAATAATAAAAGTGTTTTTGTAGCTAAAAATATATAGCTATAAAACTTAAACAAGACTAAACAAATCTGGCATTTGATACCTTGTAGCCTTTACAAAAAATAATCTCTTTTCCCGTCATCACCATCAGTACTTGTTACATGTCCTCATCATCTGCATTTATTCACTTACCAATTGTCTGTCTCAACTTCTTCTGTGTGCCAGGTGCTGCTCTAAATGTTGGGGCTGTGATCGTGCCCAGCATGGACACAAGACTTCTTACCTGAGCTCCCCGGAAACAATCAGATCGATACACCGATTCCAGCATGCAATGTGCTGGGAAGAAACCAGACAGGACACCGAAATGGGGTATGAAGGAGGGGCTCATGGCAGAATGCACTGACACAGGAGGCCCCAGTGAGCTGCGATCTAAAGACTGAGAAGAGAGTGGAGGGAGAGCATTGCAGGCAGATGGAAGGGCTGATGTCAAGGCCCCTAGAGGATGAGAGTTTGACACGGTCAAGCTAAGAGACATCCAAACAGGGCAGCTGGGCTGCACATGAACTAGTGTTTCGTGTAGACAGAGCTGCCCTGACCAACAGGGCTTTACGTTATCACAGCTCGGTAATGCAAACTGAATCCCTTCTCCCATGGTACACCGTTAGGAAAAGTCACACTGTAGGAGAGATGTCTCAGACACTGGGGCTCCTCCTGGCTCTCAGGTCTTCAGACTCAAGATTGAATTTTAACATCAGCTTTGCAGGTTCTCCTGCTTGAAGGCATAGGCTGTGGGATATCTCAATCTCCATCATTACAGGAGCCAATTCCCATAATAAATCTCCTCGTATATATCTCTATACGTCTTCTCGGTTCTGTCTCTGGAAGATGATTACAGTTGTACTGCTCACAATACACCTTACTGGGTAAGTTCTCTCTTTAGAGGTGATTGGATAAACAGGTAGGGGCAACATCCAGCTTCACTTCAACTTGAGTAGAAAATAGTTTTCAAATGTACCTTAAAACGTGATAAGATGCTCAAAGGTGTATTTTCTAAAATCGCACATGTCCGATTGTTTCTAATTAAAATTTACTTGAAGTTTCAAATCAGACAAACTTGTGTTATTTTATATATTCATAGAGGTTTAGCTTTAAACTTCAATTATTAGAGCTGTGTCCATAATTGTAAGAATTATAATCTTTTGAATTGTAGTAGAGCTTATTCAGAGAGGTCATATTACTCTCTGTACCTTGGTATTATTACCATATTCCTACCATTTGGTGTATGATGCCAGGTGCTAAATAATTCCATTTTTCTTTAATCTTGGGTGAGTAGGGGGGAATGGCAGGCCCAAACAGCCAAATAAGGGGGTGGTACTTGGTCTAGAATTCCTGTCTCTGAACTGTTCTTTCTAATACCTGCCTAACTCCTTCCTTAAACCTGTTTTGATAATTCTCTGGAACATAGCAAGTGACCACCTAGTTATTAAATAGTGGCCTTTCCAACCAGCCCCACATATCATTGTGGTAAGCACGTCTCATCATTCTGCTGGATCTGAGCACTGTCTTGGATGCTGGAGATATAGCCATCATCACTTCCCAAGTGGGTCTTAGTAGTAGTGCAGACACAGGCCATAATGTGTCCACTAAGCTAAGGCAAACTTGTGAGGATAAGAAGAGGGGAAAATGGCAGATCCCAGCTTGAGTGGATGTAAGGTGGAGAGAAAGCTAATTAATGGGAGGCTTGCTAGAAGGAGGTAGCCATGCAGCCAGATCTTGAAAACCTCCATCATCTGGCAGCTTCAAGATCCAGTTAAATCTCCAACATCACTGCCTGCCCTGCCCAGTTTTGCATTTTACACCCTAGTGAAGCACAAAACAGTCTGTTTTGAACTCTTAGCTCACTACCTTCTCTCCCTGAAATGTCCATCTCACCTCTTTTCTCTTGGTTAAGTCCTAGGTATTCTTCAGAACTAATCTAGTTTTGATCTCTTCCATTCTTTCGATCATTAGATTGGGCAACTTACAGTGCTCTGTGCTCTTGTGGCCCATTTTTTATATATTTATATCTATATATCTATATATATATATATATCTCATTTACCATGGTATTGAGTTACCAGTCTGTTCTTAGAACTGACCATTAAAATACCTTGTCTTCTATCTATAACCTATCTATCTATCTATCATCTATCTATCCTTGAAACACAATGTTACTTGGTTTTCAGGTGTACAACACAGTGATCCAACAAGTCTATACATTATGCTCACCACAAGTGTAGCTACCGTTTGTCACCATCTAACACCATTACAATATCATTGACTATATTCCTTATGCTGCCCCTTTCAGTCCTGCGTCTAATGCATTCCATAACTGGAAGCCTGTTTCTCCCACCGCTTTTCACCCATTTTACCCATCCTCCTCCTCTCCTCCCCTCTTGGAAACAAACAGTTGGTTCTCTTTATTTATAGGTCTGATTCTGCTTTTTCTTTGTTTATTCTTTAGATTCCACATATAAGTGAGTTATATGGTCTTTGTCTTTCTCAGTCCAATTTGTTTCACTGAGCACAAAACTCTCTAAGTCTATCCATAACACCTGTCAGAATGGCTAAAATAAAATAAAAAAAAAAAAGAAAAGAAATCACAAGTGTTGGTGAGGATGTGGAGAGAAAGGAACTCTCACACCCTGTCAGTGGGGATGCAAACTGGTTCAGCCACTGTGGAAAAAGTATGGAGTTTCCTCAGAAAATTAAAAATAGAAATATCCTATGATCCAATAATTCCAGTACTGAGTATTCACGTAAAGAAAATACTAATTCAAAAAGATGTATGCTCCCTATGTTTATTGCAGCATTATTTATAATAGCCAAGATATGGAGGCTACCTAAGTGTCCATCAATAGATGACGAGTGGTTAAGGAAGATGCAGTGTATGTAATACTTGTCTTATTCATCTTCTCATGCCCCTGTTTATGTATCTCTCTACCTAACTTCATATCCACTATTAAGTACTTGATAAATGCTCTCAAATCCAACTGCAGTGTAACTTTATGTTGAAACTCTTCTAAAAATACTGCAAGCTTGATTAATGTAGCCTGGAGTGAAGTTTAACTTCACTTCGGTTGGAGTAGTTGGAAAGCCCTGCCTTGTTAACCCCTGAATATAGTGTTCCACACAGCTCTTGTTTCCTGGGAATGGGCTGCAGCATGTCGTTTTAACAGCTTTTGCTGATGTGGCTATTGCTTCAAAGTGTTGCCTGCTGTCACTGACATTCCATGTGTCATGTCCCTTCCTTCCACACCTTCAGATAGCACATTCTCTGCCCTGTTCTGTCTTCTGAAAGACTGAAGAGATGAAAGTGTTCAGGTAGATCGAGGGCTAGTATAGAATCTAAAGCAGTTAAGTAAGAAGTAGTTTTAGCAGTTTACTTTTGAAAATGCAAGCTGAACATCAATCGACTGTGTGGTACTGACGTGACACAGACATTCAGATTAATGGATCAGAGTGAAAGTCCAAAAATAGACCCTTTATTTTTGGTATAGATGCCAAGGTAATTCCATTGGAAAAGATAGTCCAACAAATAGTACTGGGCTAATCGGATGCCTGTAGAAAAAATTAATTATGAACACCCTATTTAAATACTGACTTAAATTAATCATATACCTAAATGTAAGAACTAAAACTATTAAACTCTAGAAGACAGCATAAGTAAAAGACTTTGCGATACTCACTGGATAAGGCAAAGATTTCTTTAACAGAACACCAAATACAGAAACTCCAAGGAGAAAAAAAGATAAAATAGATTTCATTAAGATTACAAATGGTTTCTCTTTGAAAGACATAGTTAAGAACACAAGAAGGCAAGCCACAGACTGGGAGGAAATTTATCCTCAACATATGTTCAACAAAGGGCTTATATTCAGAATGTATGTGGAACTCTCATCACTCAATAACAAGACAACTCAGGTTTAAAAAAAAAAAAACAAACTCATGCATACCCACTACTGCAACAAACAAACAAACAAAACCCAAAACTAGACACACAGAACTTAGACACTTCACAAAAGGAGATACTGGAATGGCCAAGAAGCACATGAAAAAATGCTCAGCATCACCAGTCATTAATAAAATGCAAATAAAAACCCTTGTGGCTCAGTAGGTTAAGTGTCAGACTCTTGGTTTTGGCTCAGGTCATGGTCTCATGGGTCTTGAGATCAAGCCCTACCTTGGGCTCCTAGCTTGGCAGGGAGACTGTTCGAGATTCTCTCCCTCTGCCCCTCCCCCTGCTTGTGCATGCTTTCTTTCTCTCAAATAAATGAATCTTAAAAAACAAACAACTAAACAAACAAAAAACATAATGACAGAGATAGTACTTCTCATCCATTAGAATGACCAATAAAATGATCAACAATGCAAACGTTGGTGAGAATGTGGAGCAGCTAGAACTGTCTCACACATGCAAAATGGTATAGGAACTTCAGAAAATAATACAATACCTTATAAAGTTATCTATGTTTGTTATATGACCGAGCAATTTTCACTTTTGCATAGGCATCCATGTGAGAGAAATGGAAATATATATTCACAAAAATGTGTGGACATTGTTCATAATAGCCCCAAATTGGAAGAAACCCAAATGTCCCTCACCCGATGAATGGGTAAACAAATCATGTACCATGGGGTACTAATCTTCAATAAAAGGAGAATGACATATGCAATAACATGGATCAATCTCAATAACGTAATTCTAAGTGAAAGAGTCAAGTGCCTTCTATTATGTACTATATGATTCCAATGACATGAAATTCTAGCAAAGGCAAACTGTTGTCAGAGAAAGTAGAACAGCAGTTGCTGGAGGGCAGAGATAAGGCAGAGCGAGGAGGAAAAGTCTAAAGACATAAAGGAACTTGTTAGAGCAGGGGAAATGTTCTGTGTCCTCATTGTAATGGTAATCACAATTATATACAATTATCAAAATTCATCAAGCTGTTTTGAAAAGTTATGAACTGTATAATACCTTTATAAGAAAGAGAAAAGAGAAAATGATACAAACTAATGCTTACTGGGAAAATTTATCATTAGGGGAAGAGATAAAATATTAATTACAAAAGATGGGAAGGGAAAGTATAGGCTATCTTGTAACAGAATGTAGCAGTGTGATCTCAGATGTTCTACCTTCCTGGGCTATCTGCAAACTAAACCAGACAACAGCATGCCTCTTGCATAACCTCGTGTCTGAAGGAGAGAATGTGTGTATTTCTCAAGAATAGTAGATAGTGAATGGTTTGTCATCTGATAGAAGAGGTTAAAAATATTCACACTGCCAAATTAATACTAACCAACTGTTTGTTTCATTCAAATAAAAATAATGTTTTATACTGATACTTAACAGGAGATGGCATTTAGCAAAATTCCCTTGTATATAAATATACCTTTCTTTATAAGATTGAGGTCAAGAAAAGACATACATAGGACCAGTTAGATTTGGTCTTTGGGGATGTGCTGTACATGACATTTCTCAAGGCACCAATAATAGCTTTTCAATACGTTTGTTGAATGGTTCCTACCATTGGTTAAATCAAGTATTTCATATGACTGACAATAATAATAAAAGGACTAAAGGAGATATTTTAATCCTTGAAATTCACAAGTGTAGGTAATTCTCAGTGGCAGGTACCTTTGAATGGGTTGGAAATTGGTACTGGATGTTGGTTATAAGATGATAAAAATATATGTTGCCCATCGTCTAGAACAGGGATTGGTGCACTGTTTTTGTGAAGGGCTAGATAGTGTGTGGCCATGTGATCTCTGTTGCAACTATTCACCTTTACTGTTGTTGCGTGACAGTAGTCATAGACAATACATGCCAGCAAATAGACAATACATTCCAGCAAAACTTTGTGAAAATAGACAGTGGGCTGGATTTTGTCCATGAGATGCAGCTTGCTCATACCTGGTCTTGAGGGGTGATAAGCATTAAATGCATCAATATGTATTAGGCATATCATCATATATTGTCATAAGTGTCATGAGAGAAAAGAAGAGGTCACCATGCTAGAGAAAAATGAGGTACAAGGAAATTAGCTCCTGACTGGGTGGAAGGGGGCCAACAAAATTGCATATGGTACAATATATCTTCTCAACCCCGAAATTGTTAGTAAAGTCTACATTAATCCAGAAATCCTTATGCTAAGGGGATTTCTTATGGAAACCAGTGACTGAGCTCAGTAGTGCACCCCGGTTGATATGTGGTTGACTTTGAAACAATACAAATGGAGGAAATGGCAAGGAGGCCTCCAGCTGACATTGCGATTCCATATATGTTTACCTATGCATAGGAGACAGGTCTAGAAATATACACGTCAAACATTAGTAGCAATTACCTCTGGGGAATGATTGTTAGGTAGGCAGGGAGTAAAAGGGGACTACTTTGTTAGAGATACTTCTCCTATGTTGTAATATCTTCTAACAAACATATTGTTTCTAAAAACTAAAAAAAAAAAAAAAAAAAAAAGAGCATGACAAATATTGTCTTTCTGAGGTATTTTCAAATGGATTTCCCAGCACTGAGGACAGTGCAAACTCTATGATAAGGACTCTGAAGACATCTCCAGAGAGACCCCAAATCATTTTAGTTAGCTCACAATGTCACCTCACTGCACAGGGTTTGTAAACACACAACTCCGGATGTGAAAAGATCAAAATATAAAGTTTTTGGAAGAGCGTGTAGAAGAATATCAACCTGATTTTAGGGTAAGGGCACATCGAAAATGGTGACATTAGACTACATAGAAATTAAGAACATCTATTCATTAGAGAGTGAAAAGGTCAACCATGGAAGTAAGAAGATAAATTCAAGACATATCACTGACAAAGGGCTCATGTCCAGAATTATGCTCCTACAAATCAGTAGGAAAAAAAATAGAAAAATAGGTGAGAAACTTAAGAGCACTTCAGAAAAGAAGACATCTGAATGGCCAAAAATCACTTAAATAGTAAATGTGCTCAATCCTATCAGTAATCCAGGAAGTGAAAACTATCCCAAGATTGGCAATAAAATAAAAGTCTAGACTAGGATGTGGATAATCAGAGCTTACATAAATTGCTAGTGAGTGTATAAACTGGTGTAACCACTTTAGAAAACAGATAGCATTATTTAGTATGTGGGAGCTTGCATACTCTATGACCCAAGCAGTCCACTCCTAGGTAATAGTCTCTTGAAATGGGAGCACCTGTACCCAAGGAAGTATTGTGGTATTTACAGTAGTACCTTTCACAATAGCCAAAACCTTAAAGTAATCTAAATGCCAGTCAACAATGTTACATATTTGTACCATAAAATACTGCCTAACAATGGGGTTGCCTGGATGGCTTAGTCAGTTGAGCCTCTTTGACTCGATTTCAGCTCAGGTTATGATCTCAGGGTTGTGAGATGGAGCCCTGTGTTGGGCTCCATGCTGGGTGTGGTGCTTTCTTAAGGTTCTCTCTCTTTCTTCTCCCTCTGACTTTCCCCTTCCTCTCTAAAAAATAAACAAATAAATAAATATCTGACAGTGAAAATGGCAGCTACAGACAACACAGGTGTATTTTATGCAAAATAATGTAGAGCAAAAGCAGGCACATAAATACATAGTTTCGATTCCCTTTATTAAGAGTTTAAAAACTATACTGTCTTGGAACTCATGCTTGGATGGTAAGACTAAGCAGAAATATGAAAGCTTGGAAAGGGTTTACTTCAGAGAGGATGGGAAGGGTAGTTATGCCTGAGAAGACACAGAAGGGTTTCTGGATAGTGTCAATTTTCTTTCCTTTAATTTTTTCTTTTATTGTAGTAAAATATACATAACACAAAACATACCATCTTAACCATTTTTAAGTGTACAGTTCAGTGGCATTAAATAAATCCACACTGCTGTGCAACCATCACCATTATGCATCTGTAGAACTTTCTTCGTTGTTCCCAGCTGACCCTCTGTACTTACTAAACAGTAACCTCCATTTCCCTCTGTCCTTAGGGCCTGGCTATCATCATTCATTCTACTTCTGTCTCTGTGAATTTGACTACTCTGGGTACCTCACCTGATGAAATCATAAAGACTTTGTCCTTCGCAAAGGTTTATTTCAATTAGCATACTGCCTTCAAGATTCATCCATGTTGTAGCACATTTAAGAATCTCCTGCCTTTTCAGGCTGAATGATACCCCCCTGTGTGTATCTACCACATTTTGTTTACCCATTCATCTAACAGCGGACACTGGGCTGTTTCCACTCTTTTGCTACTGTGAATAATGCTGTGATGAACAAGAATGTACAAATACCTGAGTCCCTGCTTTCAACAATTTTCTATTTTCCTGACAAAAGTTTTAAAATTACCCATAGTGCCAATTAATGCTTAACTCATTTTCTATGTGTGCATTACATTTCATAAGGATTTTTTTTTTAAATCCTATAGATCTGGAAATCAGTTACCATGGAAACTCACTTTCTGATTCTGTTTTTGCCTTTCTTCCTGTGATCCTCTCTCTCTTGTCCTTTCTATGAAGCAAGCAGTGCTTTCTTGCCCATTTAAAAATAAACCTTCTAGTGAAGTATGAAACCTACAGAAAATTGTGCAAGTAATAAACATCAATGTGACAAATTATTCACAAAACGAACAGTCTGGTTTGAGCGTATGTGTTAGGTACATGAAGGGTGTGTGCCTGGAAACAAAATAACGTACATTTCAGGACATCAACAAAGTCATTTATTTACTTATTTATTTTTAATTAAGTAATTAACTTATTATCATCTAGCTATCTAAGGAGGTCAACAAAGCTTTAAACTGAAAAACAAGTAGCTACTTAGATCTAAGGAGGTAAATAACATGATACTGTAAAGCGTTAATACCTGGAGTTTAAAGTGTTTGCCTCTCAGGAGTGAGTATTGGGGTAAAAAAAGTATGTGGGCAATATGTTATTCTTTTCATGATTTATATATTTGACTTTTTAAAAAAGATTTTATTTATTTATTTGACAGACAGAGATCACAAGCAGGCAGAGAGAGAGAAGGGGAAGCAGGCTCCCCACTGAGCAGAGAGCCCGATGTGGGGCTTGATCCCAGGACCCTGAGATTATGACCTGAGCTGAAGGCAAAGGCA